>NC_046981.1:13611532-13906532 GCF_009769545.1 Cyclopterus lumpus | reverse complement strand
ACAAATGCACGCACACACACACACGCATACACACACGCACACACGCACACACGCGCACACGCACACACGCACACACACACAAGCGCACGCACACACACACACACGTACGCACACACGCACGCACACACACACACACACAAGCGCACGCACGCACGCACACAAACGCAAACGCGCACACACGCACACACACACACACACACACGCACGCACACACAGAGGCCGTGCATAAATCAATGTCGCTGTGAGTCAGAAGAGAGGCCTGGCGTGTAAACACAAACATCAAGGGAAACCAAAAAGGTTGCGCTTCAGCACACGCGCAAGTGTAGACACACACATGTGCACACGCACATGCAGACGTTGCCCACAGACGGCTTACGCAGTACATTGGAGTTTCCTTTGAACCTGACAGAAGGATCTCTAATGCCCGAGCCGCTGCAGCTTCTAATGCTCGTCGGATGCAGTTTGTGTCACGTGGAGTCAAGCTTGCCTATTTACTTTCTTCCACATTGCGCAGTGTGTGCTGTTTCAGCGTCTTTCTTTGTTCTCTAACGCACTGAAAAAGTCGTCACAGTAAGCCAAGGTTTATCCTTTGATCCAAACCGTGGAGGATAATTCACCCCCGAAATAAAATAAACTTGTCGACACTTTAATTAAAAAGAGCGAGACCTCCCTTCCTTGCTCTCTGCCCTGCCATCTGCCGGTTCACGGTCTACATTTGAGCTCAGCGCACAATCTGATTTCAGTCTTTTTTTCTCTTTCTCTGTGATTCCCTGTCTTTTGTAGGTCTAAATAATTGGACAAGCTGAACTTGGCAGACGGTGCTGGCGTGCCCGTCTACACAAGAGAAGCTGAAATTAGCCTCTTTTTTTTTTTTTTCTAAATACATTGCCTGCTGCCGTCGTGCACGGCCCTGTTTGATCAACCGATGCAGTCTTAAAGGGTCCTGACAGGGTGGCCCACTATCTCAGCTGAGCAACTGCTCACACATAAGCTCCATAAACAATTTGGACTGTGTCGCTCTTTGGGAAAGTCATGACTGAGAGAGTTACGGAGCTTAGTGTGGGCTGTTTTTATTCTCCCCTGGGCTCCTCTGGGTCCATTACTCAGAAGCAGAAGAAGTTCCGAGGCTCACTGTTTAGTGCAGGTGATGTATTTTAAAGTAATTATCTCCTAATCCGTCTCCTAGTCCTCAATGCGATCTATAGCTCCTTGTTTTGAACTGCTGTTGTTTCACGCAATGATTGCATCTCAATAACTCCCTCCAGCATTGTAGACTAGGTCCAGAGAGGATTTTATTTTTACATCCACTTAAATAGAAATTAAGGGACAGACGACATGACAATTCATTTTATTTCCACTGCAAGGAAACATCCTGTTTACTGGTTTCTGTTTGGGTTTAGTCCTCACTGATAGGTAGGGGATGTTTTAGGATACACTGAGCACCTATCTCCTCTTCTCTCTCTCCTTATGGATGAATTCACATCTCTCCATTGCACCTTATTAACTCTGCTTCCTCCCCGGAGTCGTTGTGACTTCACGTCTCATAGGGTCCATTGGACCTGGAGGTGTCTGATGCCTGGTGAGCCGGCCTCCCGCGTTGGCCCTGCTGATGCGCCTCCTCTCTATCTCCTTCTGTTTCATGGATTGGAGTTCCATTCATACATTGTCATATTCATGTAATGTGTTTATGTAACTTTGTAAATGCTGTTCATTCTGTACACATGACATCTATTGCTTCTGTCCATCTGGGGAGAGGGATCCTCCTCTGTTGCTCTCCTGAAGGTTTCTTCCCTTTTTTCCCTGTGAAAGGTTATTTTTGGGGAGTTTTTCCTGATCCGATGTGAGGTCAAAGGTCAGGGATGTCGTACAGATTGTAAAGCCCTCTGAGGCAAATTTGTAATTTGTGATATTGGGCTATACAAAATAAACTGAATTGAATTGAATAGGTTCATGTACAAACATGTAACGCAATGATTGAAGGGGGCACACAAACAAACCAATTGGTAATTGAAGGTTTATATCTCATTTGACCATTTGTTTAATTGTCCATTAGTGAAACTTTCTGTCAATCTAATCAGGCCATCGCTAATGTAGAAACACTCTTTATAGCTGCCACCTCATCTCCTTTCCATTACTATTCCCCAGACAGCGCCGCTTGTGATTATCATAATGGTGATCTATGTCGTCCTTACATGTCGCTCTCTGACAGCAACTGGCGTGTCACCAACTTTGTCGCTGAAGTTTTTAAACGCTGTGTCGGAAAGCGAAGGACGTCTCCTCCATTCGCTGGCATCAGAAGGCTGCCAATCAATCCATCGCGTTTGAACTCCATCTGATCTGATTGGCTCGGTACAAATTCGAAATGACCCCCCACCCCCCCTCCCACCCCCACCCCTCCGTGCAGCTTTCTGTGCTGTGACCTGATGTCCCCTGAGCCAGCAGCTTTTCTCCAGTCGCTGACCCCTCTCGCTGTATATTTGTCTTTGCCACGGGAGTGTGAAATCGGTATACAGCGACTCCCTCCGCACTGCTTCTTGGCACCGCACATAGAGGCAGTTTCTATGTACTCTTCCTACTGGGGTAGGTGTTTTAAGCCAGTCATAGTTGAATGCTGTCGGGGTAACAGAGATGGAGGGAGAAAGAAGGAATCCTGAGTCTGAAAAACCATGAAAACACTTAACGCCATGGGGCGAGCATTCCTCGCTATTGGCGACACAGTCTCCATGACTAAGAGTAAACGTTCATGCCTACTGCTTGGCCCCGGGCTTGTTTAACACTCTCTCTTGTTGCAGTGACACCTGTCTCTGAATCTCCCGCAGGGCCTAGAGCTAACTTGGCCAGACAACAGCCTCCAGTAGCGCCGGTAACCAAGGTGATTATCCTCACTCAGGCGCTGCGGCGGAGCCCTACTGTGATTGCGTGAGAGAGGCTGATTGAGCTGAAAAGGGCAAGTGCCTAAAGTTGAAGAGCTGGAGACTGTGTACTCTGCTAGTGTGGAGGCTAATACACATCCCATCTGGAAGACATGATGTTGAGACAAGAGCAGGGGAAGGCTGGTAATGAGGTGCTCGTCCAGGGGTAAGGAGGATCAGTGAAGGACTTAAACCCAGGTGAATCTGTCAAGGCTGGGCACGGAGGTTGCCAACCAGACCCCATTTCCCTTTACCTGGGAGGTCTCTGTTTCCAGTGGAGGCTAGCTGATGAAGAGTGACCAGGCTTAGCCGGGGCACCGAGGGACTGATAGGGTCAGAGAGGTAGAGTGGTGGAGAGAGAGAGAGAGAGAGATGGCTGAACAGTGTATGAAAGAGTGTAGGAAGGGAGCGAGGAGAAGGGGGGGAGGGCGCCACGGGCATGCGTCACAGACCAGTGAAGCAGGGAGGAGCGGAGCGGAGCAGAGGAGGGAGTCGGGCAGAAAGGAGTCCAACAAACAAGTGAATGATTGCAGGATTTCAGCTCCGAAATGGGAGGGTGTAAAAAAAAAGAAAGAAGAAGAAAGACAAGGCAGCGACAGTGAGCAACTCCTGCTGTGCCAAATTACAGATTAAGAAGGGAAAAAAATATGAGCATGGAGGGAAGGGTGAGATTAAGAAGGTGGGACCCAAGCAGAAAGGCACCGGGTGCTGGTGTGAGAATAGGATGGCAGGTGAGGAGGAAGAGGAGGAGGAGGAGGAGGAGGAGGAGGAGGAGGAGAAGACAGAAAGATGGATGGTGATGCACAAAGATAATGACAGAGATGGGGCAAGCACTGTGTAGGTGACCACACCAGAGAGAGACACGGTGTCATGATCAATGAGGTCACAGCTCATGCATAACCACACAACCACACAACCACACAACCACACGACCAAGCAAGTATTTGCTCCCCAGCAGCTCATGGCCAGTCCTCCCACTTTCAGAGAAGCTGCACAGTGCTTCGGCTCGGCGAATTAAACACCCACACACGGACAGGGCTATTCATCTGTCTGCCATCTAGAATCTTTCGTATCATCGGCACATTAATAGACTGGCTTTGATGAGATTGTCTGATGCTGAAAATTGCCAGTCAAAACAGTGCACTACCTACTGGGAAATCAGATGGAGATTTTCAGACGGCGGCCGCAACAATGCTGAAGAGGTCTCCGATGAGGTTTCTATCTTAGAGAACTCTCCAAATGTCTATCTCACGAGTAGCGAATTCATTTGAGCTATGATCACGACACAGATTAAGTGGTAACGTCATTTCCATAAACCTCAGTCAGGATAGTCTTTTTTTTGTGTATAATTCAAGTATTATTAGAACTCATTCGATCACACTAATGAGTGTTTAAAGTTTTATTCAAAGAGCGTTTTAAGTTGGGAGAAAAAAGGGACATGGTCTTTAAAAAAAAAAAAAGTATTTAGTAAGCTAAAGAGGATCACATTACCTTCGCAAATGTCACAGAAAAGTACACGTTCTGCTTCACTGTATGCACTTTAAAAACCAAATGCTATCGCGCACAGAAAAGCAAGTGATAACAGCAGCTGCCAGTAGATCAAACTCCGATTGGCCGACTACATTCTGGACACATGCCAAGTGATTGTTGACACAGCTACTGAAAAGAAAAAATATCTACTGCAGCTTTCACAATACTTCCCAGACTCACCCCTACACTCTCTCCATTTGACTGTTCTTCATTTCTTTGTCAGGCCTGAGACAACATCAGGAGCAGTACGTTTTTGATCCACTTCATTAGCAAACCTTAAACAATCACTAATTATAGGCAATTAATTACAAGCACGTGAAAACAATCTTCGAGAAATTGGCCGCTCTCAAAGGCCCCCCGAGTACTTGTAGGTAGGGAAAGAGCGAGAGAGATGGACAAAGGAAGGAGAAAGGGAAAAGGAAGGAGAAAAAAAAACGAGGGGAAAGAGCCTGCGGTCATGCTTAATGTGCTGGGGCGAGATTTACCGCAATCATTTGCCGGGCTCTTTTGAGATTCATAAGGTCATCAATTCAGGCTCTGCTTTCAGCAGGGCAAACAAAAGTGAGGCTGTGCAGCCTTCTGCACCCAAGCCGGGCCAAATTGGATTGGTGCTGCAATTGTTTCTGCAGAGATTGTTACAGTTTAAAAAGTGGCAAAGCACCTATGACCTTGAGGAAAGCGCGGGCTGATTCTCTAGGATTCATTTTTCTCCTGCGCGGCTGCTGATTCACCTCATGGCTGTTAACAGGTAAACCCCATCCACCCTTTCCTCTCCATGAAATGCACCGGCAGACGGACGCGGAGCTTTGAATCATGTCCACAGACGCGTTCCTATCTCCGTGTCCATCTGTCGGCAGAATAATGTTGTCACGGACTCCAGAAGTGCCGTGTCTCTCCTTCCCGGCCATCGCAGTCGAGCAGTGGAACAGCCGTAGAGGCTGTGATTCTGAATGAGCTCGACGCGGGGCCTTGGGCGCTGGGTGCAGTTGCGGAGGAAACGGTGGTTCATAGCAACCAAGCGTCACCCGCTGGGCCAAACCGCTGAACTGAGCCGTGAAGCAGCCTGCAGAGGCCAGTGGGGTTCTGTGGTACCAAAGTCATTTTTTCACTCATGTGGACTCTGTAGCCACGGACGGAAAATGTGTTTTTTGGTGTCTCCAATATAGATCCGACAGTTTGGAGAGCCACAGTACATACAGCACAGCATGACAGCGTCGCCTCTCGACTGCATCAACAGTAACATACTTTATGGCAAGAGAAATGAATCAAAGAAAGAGCCAAGATGGCTGCCATCTGTCCGAACATTTATCAGAGCAACTGTGTCCACTGTATTAGTCACCGAGCTTCCAGTTTCTTTTATTTCTGATCCAAATTGATACCATTCGATCATGTAAGGTTCTAAAATGTATATGTTCTTTTATTCAATTCAATTCAATTCAGTTTATTTTGTATAGCCCTGAATCACAAATTACAAATTATCCTCAGAGGGCTTTACAATCTGTACACATACGACATCCCTGTCCCAGGACCTCACATCGGATCAGGAAACCTTTCACGGGGAAACAAGTTTCAATAGTGTAACACGACAGACATCACGATTGCAAGTGCAAGGCATCATTCCACAAACGTTGCATCCCATCGATGTAAACTACGCCGCACAAATCTGCGGTTGCATCACGTAAGGCAGGAAATTGAGGCTGCCAACAGAGATGAAGGCTCAACAATCTGAGGCGAGATTGTAAGAGGAAGTGTGAGTCTGCAGACATTCATTTATCAACGTCAGGATTTGGTCAACGCAGATAACAGAGGAGACATTGCCCATATCTGGTTATTGTGGTTAATCGCAAAGCAAAATTAGACCTTAATACTTGAAAGTTTCATCAACTAAGATAAAAGATTTTCTGTAAGATTTTGTAAGTATAGAGATAACAATTTCAACAACATTCATTAAACGACTCACTCCTTCCTGCTTGACATTACTATTGTTCATATGTTGTGCAGAATGCAAATAACATTGTGGTACCGAGATTTCACTCAATTATACTGACCTACTAATCACTATTTCAATATACATTTGAATACAATTTCTAAAAAATGATATATAAATAATAATAATTACAAGATAATATTAATAAAAAAAGATATTGAAATGTGTCTTATATTTCAACCAGTAAGTTATGGTCCATGTGGTTAAATTGACAGATCAATGCTGTGTCCTTAATTACTTAAATGGCTTTTAGGTACTAAATCTAAAATCCTATTTGGATAAATACTGTAGATCATTTGTAATAACATCAACATTATTATGTATCTAACATCAGATAAATAAGTGATGCTTCAAAAGCAATTCACTCAAAACCATGACGGCAGAGGAAAAGCAGCAGTATATGCAATTAGAACTGCTGCTTATTTACCATGGATATGCATTTGAGTTTTGCTATAGGGAAAGTGACTTATGAGCTCATGGGAAAAATTACAAACAAACATAAACCATAGGTTATTAAAAAAGCAGGTTGATCTCAAATTATGACTTGTATATACATCTCTTGCCAAGTTAATTGTGCACAAATCTGCGGCAAAAGCAGGTTGGCAGTTTGGCTTGCACACACACACACACACAGACACACACACACACACACACACACGCACACACACACACACACACACACACACACACACACACACACACACATATTTGCATATGAATGGAAACATTGCAGTGCACTCGGGGGACTGGAGAGACCTTTCGGTGTTTCCAAACTTATTTACTGCAGCGTGTTGTGTCTTGATGCTCGGTGCCTTTTTTAAATGCCATGTTCCCTCTCAGGCCCGTTGAGCGCCCCGGGATAAATGGAGGGACATACCTGGCCATCTGTTTCACAAACACATAGATGGTCCTTTTTAGATGGTGCTTTTTTATTTAATTTTCATACGTAGCATTTTTCATCACTGGGCTGGTTCTCCTCTCCCTGCCTTTTTAAAAATAACTTGTTCTTTTCTCCGTCTTCCTTTCCCCCTCGACCCCTCCCTCCTGTCTGCTCCCTCAGCGTGAAGCATGTTCAAGAGCCTCAGCAGTGACTTAGTTTTTGTTCTCGCCGTGATCGCCCAAAAAGCTTTTATATCTCCCTCCCTGCGTGCCTGTCTTTTTACATCTAACCTTGTTGGCACTTAAGCGCCAATGCCCAAGCACAGCCTCTGCTTATGCGCTCCAGGTGCATGCGTCTGCATGAGTCCAACTGTTACTGAGAGTTTGCAAGGAGAGGGAGACTCAATGATAGTTTTGAAAGACGGGGAGAGGATGAATATTTGTTGCCAGGATCGCTCGCTGATGGACAGTTTCTCCTGCCTCCCTGCTGCTCGCACCCCTTTCCTGCCTCCTCTTCCTACCTCTTATACTGTAGCCGTAGGCTACTGGGATGCCAGGGCCAGGTGCGGAGAGGTACACTGGGAAGAAGGGAGAGTGAAACGGAGAGAGAGAGAGAGGAATGACGGGGCCCAGGTGGCCAGCTTGAGCGCCTGTGCTTCTGCTTTCCCCTTCTCATTTGCATAAACCACACGTTTTGTTTTTTCCCAACTCTTTATTTTCCTCGGCCTATCGCGCTATTTGCAAATGCCGCATTGATTCATTTCCAATATTATTTCCGTTTCCTCCCCGAAACTCCTCCTGCCGCTGTTCTTGTTTCTCGGGATATGTTTCACTTTCACTGCCTTCCTTTACTTTTAACTTTCTGTTTTCTTTTTATAGAGAATTGACCCTTTTTTTTTTTTTCATTCTTCTTTTTCCCGTAGCTCCAGATTTACCTTCTTTCTCTGTTTTCCTTGCTCTGGGCTTGCTGAACTGTGCATTTTACTTATATGCTGCACTGCAATATTCTGGAGATGGAGGCATATGTTCACTGTACGTGCACTTCAGAGACCGTCTAGTCCCCCCCAACCATCTCCATTCATCTCCCACCCACCTTCTCTTGCTTCCATCACTATTTTTTAACTAACCCTATCTGTCTATCTCCCGCTCCCCTCACCCCCTCTCACTCCTTATATTCTCCCGAAGCCTGTACATAACTATGTTTTCCTATTATTTGCAATAAAGCAAAGTTTAACACCTTCATATTTAATTCTCTCATCTTCTTCCAATCTCTTATAACCAAGCCATCACTCACACACTTCATCGCTCTCCTTCTTCCTCCTCTGCTCTTTCCACCTCTCCCCCTTATCCTCTGTGGCACTTTGTCTCACTTATCCATTATATATCACGATTCACTGTTTCATCTTGACATCTTGGCACATACAGTTGTGTGCGCTGTTGTGTAGTTGTGCGTTTTGAAAGAGACTGAGTAGTATTCTGCTCACATGCTGGCACATACACATGCATCATTGTTCCGGCGTTTTTGTCATGCCAAACACACTCCTGACTGGCTCAGCCTCGGCGTACATTGTGCATAAGTGAGCAGGTGCTCTCAGAATATATTTTTTAAATAGTTTGTGAATTTCTTTCTCAAATTTAATACACACACCTAAGCGCAGCTTCCTTTTAGAGATATGCCAGGTTCTTCTATGTACAATTCCAGCTAGGAGCTATACTGTATTTAGGAAGCCCCATGTACATCCACATATATTCAGGTGACACTGTCTGTCAGATAGACACACACACGCACACGCACACACACACAGGCACGCGCGCAAGCGCAAGAAAAAATCCATCAGATTCCGTCAGAATTTCAAAATTGAGTTATGTAGCCTGTCAGTCAACTCCCAGCTCCCACACACACACACACACACACACCCCTGACAGATTCCTTCCACACACACATCCGCCCGTCTGATGGCGCATACATTTTGCATGGGGAAGGGACTCAATTACGGCGAAGGTGAAAGAAGCAATAAACACGGCACAGATACAGCGAGGCGCGCTCAGCAGCACTGCAGTCAATCACAGAGCCAGGTAGGTAGCCGCTGCCGCTTTGCTCATCCAGTTGTGAAGTGCAGAGAGTGGCCACGGGTGGTGGAGGGGGGGGGTGGGGGGTGGGAGGGTGTAGGGAGGCAAAACGCTGCCATCCGACCCTCCTGAAAATGATGTGGCTGCAACGTACATGGACCTGCCACTGAGAGGACAGAGAAGTGGGATGGATGGAGGGAGAATGGCAGTGGGAGATGATAACAGTCCACCTTCATTTCAGCCCTCAGCATTCACACACATAGAGTTATATTATGTACACACACACACACACACACACTCACACTTGACCATCCCTGGCACTGTTGCACAGCTACACGATTTGGTCACCCACCCACACGAGAGGACCAACAGCACAATCGCACAAAACAGTGCATCATTTGCCCAGGATGCATCTGTTGTCCCTGGCGTGTGTGTGTGTGGGTTTATGTGTGAGGCTGATATAACAAACACCTCGCCTCATGTTGCTGCCATCGGTAAGGCAGGGGTCTGAATATATTCTGGACAGTATGCACATGTCACGGCTAACCACCTCACGGGGAAGCAAAGTCTCCATGAATAGACGAGTCTGAGGCTGTGCTTTTTTTACCTCAACATATATGAAGCGTTTTTTTTTCCTCTGTGAAATTGAAGGATTGTTTTAGTTCATTACAACGTGGATCTTACTTGAATGGTCTTGACCATCATTTCTACTGGTTATGATAATATTGTACAAGTTAATGGCTGAGACCGAGGAACACAGTGCCCTCGCTATAAAGTGTAATGGGGCAAAAAAGACAGAACAGTCAGATGCTCATACAGATTTAAATTGGATGACAGGGTAGGTATGTCTCCCTGCATGAACGTCGACCTTCTGGACTGACCATATGTGTACATACAAACGTTTGGAGCTCGGCTCCAAAGAAGTGCTGCTTGCAGAGTTGTCGAGACCCGCTTATCGTTTGTTGGCTCCAGGGCGGTGAAGAAGAGTTAGTATATCCAGCAAACTGTAGTCAACGAGGCGCAGTCTGCCCACTGCAGACAACAGTTGCTCAACTCAGTCTGCAGAACCCTGAACCTCGCCCCGCCCCCGCCGCACAGGGGACTGTTCACTTGATTTAAATCCACTGGGACCCTGGTCAAAGCTGGCCGAAACAACGCTATTATTGGCCAGTCTGCATTTGAGGACATAACTTAGTGAAGGGTCAATACATCCACCAAGTGTACGAAAGATCAGATGAATGGTTCTGAAGATATGCGAAGGTCATAGCCGCAGAGGGAGATTCCTTACTTTACTGTTAGATCGTGATTTGGATTATCTGGTTGAACAGTTGGTTGGTTTACAACCTGTCCGACCAGCTCACCATGTGTCTTTCTACTTTGGTAAGTACAATATTATCATAACCAATAAAAATGATGGGCAAAACTACCACAATAACATCCGAGCTGTAATAAACTGGAATCCTCAACTGGAAGTACCAGTCCCTGGTTGCAGATATCACTGAGTTAAGACACAAATGTGTCACTGGTTCTGATATTTGGCAGCCTCGGGCATGTTCACAAACTGACAGTTAGTGGGTTACTGTTGGCAGCCGTACCAAAAATCTAAAATACACAATAGGGCTAGACAGCCAACAATTGCGCTCCATCTCAGCTGTAAGTAGCCTGTCTGTGTGGCGCTGGCTGTGTTTTCTTGCCCAAGTGTGAAACAATGTTCGTAACCTCCCTCCTCCAGCAAAACTGACATGTATTCAAGTAGAGCATTTAAAATGTGCCTGAACGATCCGGACAATCCGTTGCTGTTGATCTAACAGACTTCCACGTTCTAGTGGTTGGTGATGCTCTGCCATACACGCGCCCACACACATACTTCTGAAAAGTTTCTTTCATGCGCCGCGTTCCCACACAAGGAGAGGTTTAAAGTCAACAGATAGGGTTCTGTACATATATACTGTACATGCACGGTGGACTTGCACACACGCCACGCTGTGACAGTTAAGTAGTTGCATTAACAGCATCGCACGAAGCTCGACTTGATAGCTGCAACAGAGGTACAGAGAGGGAGCGACTTCCAACCGAGAGTCTAATAGTTCCGGCCGCTCTCTCACTCGGCACAGCTACCTTTCGATCCTATCTGTCTCCCTCCATCTTCTATTCATTTCGGTTTCCCTCAGCACATCCGTGTTTCTCTCTGCCTTCTCCCCCTGCCTCCTCCTCTTTTCCACCTTGTCCGCTTCTGAATTCACCACCAAGCCTTGCTTTTGGCAGTTCCTCCCCAATTTCTACACGCTGTGTCTACTTACTCTTGGGCTCCCTTTCTCTCCTTCATAGTCTCTTTTGCTCAGTCTCAGTGACGAATTCCATTCTTTTGTGCTTGGCCCAAACTTCTGATCCTCTCTTTCTGCCCCTCACTTTGCACCTTCTTTCAGAAGATTGAGTTGGCAGAGATGCATGGAGGGGAGGGGAGGAGAGGAGAGGAGTCGTATGGACGGGGAGATGCCCGTTCTGTAAAGAGCACCGAAACACACATCCGCCTGCTTAAGATCAATCTTATTAATTGCTTGTGCAAAACTCGAGGTTGTGACGCTCTTGTTGCTTTTTGTTATTAATAAAAAGAGTTATGGAATGGAGGGTCTGGAATCAATAAGCAGGCTTGAGGGGAAATTAAACAAGGAGAGCAGGGGACGAGGCACGGGGACAAACTTGGTGCAGTCGGACATAGTTATTAGATGCTGCTGGCCTTTAATGAGGGTTATTTAACGGGCCAGAAAACCGGCGCACACAGCAACCAGCAAACTGAATGCTGATTTGCAACAGCAAGTGAAAACCAGAGTCTGACACGACTCCTTTTATACCAAACTGAAAACAATGGGAGTGAAATATGAAGGTGCCGGAAAAAGCAAAGAACTTGGCCAAAACCCTCCAGCCTGCTCAGCCTTAAATCCCCCACCCACTTATCCCCCCCCCCCTCACCCACCCCCACCTCTCAAACCCACTCTTGCTTGTGTGCTTCGTTCGTTCCACTTTTATCCTCATTTACCTCTCTCTGCTCTGGGTCTTTCTTTATCATCCTTCGTCCCCCCCTCTTCCCTCCTTTTCCCCAGGCGGCTTTTTTTTATGGGAAATGTATTCATTACAGGACAATAAAGGCCTGATTGGATAGAGTGGACCATCTTTCAGAAGAACAGTGTTGAAAAGCAGGAGAGAGAGAGAGCGAGAGAGAGAGAGAGAGAGAGAGCATGTGATAACATTACACACCTGATGTCTTCACTCAAGAGTAGCTCTGATTTTCTCCGCACCGCTGCTTACTCCTCAACATCGTATCAAAGCACCTGTGATTGAACATTGTTTTTTTTTTCACGCTCTTAGAGTGGAGGAGAACTCTAGGATATCAGCTGCGCTTAACAGCTGCACTCAAATACAGAGCTACTCCCTGTTAGGAATGCAATATGGGTTTCAGCGACACTTTGGCAACGCCGTATTTACATTTAACAATTGTCTGGATCCGAGTGTGACGCTCGTTCAATTATGTGATGTGTCTCCCTCGTGATTTAATCCACTGCAATAAAGACATCTCAAGGGTGTACGGCGGAGATAGAAAGATCCACACAGTCACAGAAGCTCATCTGCTTAGTCGTAGTTCAGAGTTATCACTCTTTTCTTTCCATCTCTCCATCTACTCTTATTTTCTCCTTAACTCACAAAACAATGTGGAAGACCAAGATTTTGAGATATATTTGTAATATAACGTTATTCCAACTCTATTTCCTCTAATAGTGATGTTGCCCGAGTAAATATTCTCAATTACGTCGCAGTTTTACACACGTGATTTATGAAAAATGCACCAAAACTAATATAGGTTTAGTAAAAACATCAGGGTGTGGCTTAAAATAAGTTTGTTTGTTTAAGTTACGGAAGTAAATTAAGATAATTCAACATTTAGTCTCACATTGGACACGAACATCGCTCTCCTGGGTGAAAGTCCCGTTTGTTCGACCAACCCAGCGACCCTTCCCTACGCAGACTTTGATTAGAAACATATTTGTGATGCGTAAAAAAGATTCTTTTGATTGAGTTGTTATGGCACATGCCACCGCTTCACAAGCCTACACTTATGTACACTCAGAAACATGTGCTCCGGGGACACACGTAAACGGTGGGAACATTCTCTGAAATGTGTGTGTGCACAGCGTATCACTAGAAACGCATTTATTGTAGAGTTAATAAAATGCCCGTAACAATATATTGGCAGAGCTATATTGAGATCAGGGAATTATTTTGGCTGATAATTGACAAGAAATTGCATAACAGAAATGCCAAAGACATGTTTGAGGAAATTTGAAATCACCCTATTGCATTTAAGGCATCCTTGTAAAAAAACATTTGTATCTGTGTTTATGTATGAACATTAATAGTGAATATAGGACAATGTATAATGATCCCCCCCCATAAAAATACAAATATTGGCCTTAAAAATCCAGCATTTGATTTATTTCATGACCACAGCTCTAGTAAGTAGCCTCCAGTCCCTCATCACAGACCAACATGGGACTTACAGAAATGTACAGTGGAGATGCAGGTTAGAGACGGGCACTTCTGGAATAATTTTGCTGCAATAATGGGACAAAAATGCACTACCCATAAATACAAATTCTTTGAAAAGTGGCCAAATGTGGTGACATCATACCTGGCCTCCCTCAGCCAGCCTTAAAAACTATAGACATTAATGACTATAAGACTATATGACTGGCAGACACTTTTATTACATTCTGGCACAGAAAAACTCAGTGGCAATTTATTGGAAAGCAGTCCAGTAACTGGAACAATACGAAATTGTCACTGCACTACGCAGACAACAGAAGGAAATGCACATCCCATACAAGCCACTGGAGCAATAATGGCAAAATAACGAATACTGTGAGAACAAATAGTCAAGTGATGGGAGATAAATTGGTTGGGGAAATGGAAGCATCCTATGAGACGATGTTTCAGCTTCATTTTAATTAAAGAGTTTTTGTCTTCTTACATCCAGTACAAGGGGTTATTATTACACTTCACAAAGTTTACCCTCCTAGAGGACCGAAAACAGAAACATCTCATATTTAACACCTGTCACGAAGAATAATCAAACCACAGGCTTAATGACAAAATTTGTCGAGCACACCTGAGAGCAATACATCGAGCTTAGTTCCCAAAGTGTGAGATCATGCTGCTCATTCTGCACAAAGTCCGTCGAGCCGAAGCGGTGCAAAGCACTGTCAGCCCTGATGAATTTGGCCTGCAGGTGTTTACGGGTGTAGACGGAGGATTCAAAAGTAAAAGTCTGTGAGTACAGACAAAGGCAGAAATATACATCTGCAAACTCTCTGCCAGATGTATTAACTCCTGTGGGGGCAGTCTTCTGTCAGATTCCACTCCAGCCAGTCTATTTTGCGCTGCGACACACGTCTACTGCCTGTTGACACAATTATCCTATATAATGAATGTCAGCTAATCCTTGTTTGACCTTATTTGGACATACACCAGACTTGTTTTGTCCTCAATCTGGCATTGCCACCATCCTCTGACAGCTTCACACTAGTCCTTTTTGTAATTACACGCGTTCATTTCACACTATGTTGTGAGCCTTAACAGCCAATGCATGGCGCATGTGCACCTCATAGTACTCTATAATCCAATGTATGTTGGTACAGCACAATTTAAACATGATGTATGTAAACCTATCTATTTAATTCAATTCAATGCAGTTTATTTTGTATAGCCCAATATCACAAATTACTAATTTGCCTCAGAGGGCTTTACAGTCTGTACGACATCCCTGACCTTTGACCTCACATCGGATCAGGAAAAACTTCCCAAAAATAACCTTTCACGGGGAAAAAAAGGGAAGAAACCTTCAGGAGAGCAACAGAGGAGGATCCCTCTCCCCGGATGGACAGATGCAATAGATGTCATGTGGACAGAATGAACAGCATTTACATAGTTACATAAACACATTACATGAATATGACAATGTATGAATGGAACTCCACAATCCATGAAACAGAAGAAGGTAGAGAGGAGGGGGGATCAGCAGGGCCAACGCGGGAGGCATTAGACACAGCCAGGTCCAATGGACCCTATGAGACATGATCCAGTCTCTGTAATAGGATGTCATGATCAATGGTGTCGAACGCAGCACTAAGGTCTAATAATACCAGTACGGAGATGAGTCCTTTATCTGATGCAATTAGGAGGTCATTTGTAATTTTCACCAGTGCTGTCTCTGTGCTGTGGTGTTTTCTAAATCCTGACTGAAACTCCTCAAATAAACTATTCTGATGTAGAAAGTCACACAACTGATTTGCGACTACTTTCTCAAGGATCTTAGAGAGGAAGGGAAGGTTAGAGATTGGTCTGTAGTTAGCCAACACCTCTGGATTAAGAGTGGGCTTTTTCAGGAGAGGTTTAATTACAGCTACTTTGAAGGAATGTGGTACATGGCCTGTTAGCAAAGACACATTAACAATATCTAGCAGAGAGGTGCCAATTAAAGGCAACACGTCTTTAAGCAGCCTTGTTGGGATGAGGTCCAAGAGACAGGTAGACGGTTTAGAAGTAGAAACCGTTGAAGACAATTGGTCTAGGTTAATGGGAGAAAAGCTATCCAAATATACACCAGGGTATACAGCCGTTTCCAAGGCCACTCCTCTTGATGACAGATCGGCAGTAGTTGAGGACAAAAGATCATCAATCTTGCCTCTAATAGTTAAAATCTTTTCATTGAAGAAGTTCATGAAGTCATTACTACTGAGGTCTATAGGAATACACGGCTCCACAGAGCTGTGACTCTGTCAGCCTGCTACAGTGCTAAAGAGAACCCTGGGGTTGTTCTTATTTTTCTCTATTACTGATGAGTAATAGGCTGCTCTGGCATTACGGAGAGCCTTTTTATATGTTTTAAGGCTGTCTCGCCAAACTAAGCGTGATTCTTCCAGATTGCTGGAACGCCATATACTTTCAAGCTTTCGTGAAGTTTGCTTTAGGTCGCGGGTCTGAGGGTTCTACCAGGGAGCACACCTCCTTTGCCTCACTGTCTTTTTCTTCAGTGGGGCTATCAAGTCTAGTGTCATTCTCAGTGAGCCTCTAGCACTATTGACAATATGATCAATCTGGGACGGACTAAAGTTAACACAGGAGTCCTCCGTCACATTGAGAAGTGGTATTGAATCAAATGCAGAAGGAATCGCTTCTTTAAATTTAGCTACAGCACTGTCAGTTAGACATCTGGTGTAGAAACTTTTGACTAACGGTGTATACTCCGGGAGTATGAACTCAAAAGTTATGAGGTAATGGTATGACAGAAGAGGGTTCTGATGGAAGACCTCCAAATGCTCAATGTCAATGCCATATGTAAGAACAAGGTCGAGGGCCAAAGCAGTGAGTGGGTTTCTGTACTCTCTGACAGAAGCCAATCGAGTCCAACAATGAGATAAATGCAGTACTAAGGCAATCATTATCAACATCCACATGAATATTAAAATCTCCTGCAATAATAACCTTATCAGTTTCAAGGACTAAACTTGATAAAAACTCTGAAAATTCAGATCTAAATTCTGAATATGGACCTGGTGGGCGGTACAGTATAACAAATAGGATTGGCTGTAATGTTTTCCAGGTTGGATGTGAAAGACTAAGAACAAGGCTTTCAAATGAGTTGTAGTTTAGTTTAGGTTTAGGATTTATTAAGAGACTTGAGTCAAAGATGGCTGCTACTCCACCTCCTCGGCCGGTGCCTCGAGGAATGTGAGTATTAATATGACTTGGAGGAGTTGATTCATTTAGGCTGACATATTCTTCATGGCTCAGCCAGGTTTCAGTAAGACACAATAAATCAATGTGATTGTCTGATATTAAATCATTTACTAATACAGCTTTAGATGACAGAGATCTAATATTTAGGAGCCCACATTTAATTATCCTGTTTTGTTGCACTGTTGCAGTAGTGTTGTTAACCTGTATGAGGTTATTTAGTATGACTCCTCTTCTGGTTGCTTTTGATTTAATTAATTTAAGTGGCCGTGGGACAGTCTCTATAGAGTTATGGGTGGGTAACTGCTCGAATGGAAGTGCAGAGAAGGATGGAAGACTACAACTCTGCTTCTGCTTCCTGATCTGAACTCTGGGTCATGGATTAAGTCCGTTAATCAACTTGGCCATGTTCGTAGAAATGAGACGCGCTCCATCCCAAGTGGGATGAATGCCGTCTCGACTCATCAGATCAGGCTTTCCCCAGAAAGTCTGCCAGTTATCTTTGTAGCCCACATTGTTTGCTGGGCACCACCTGGACAACCAGCGGTTGAATGACGACATGCGGCTATACATGTCATCATTTACACAAGAATAAAACCCATCTGAGTAGGACGTTAATGCACTCACTGCATGTTATGTGCAGCTGTGTTGAGGCCGACAGGCGTGATGTGCTGGAAAGATTAAGGCTCCAAATGAAATGTAGCCCGAAGACCAAATTTCCTCTTTGATATTATCTTTCTCTTGGCTACATTTGCTGTTTTACAGTCAGGTCAGCGCTCTTGTGAAGGTCTTTTATAAGCACGGCGTAATGCATGTGTGGAGGTTCGTGCTGAAACAATTACTTTATTAATCAAGTTGTCATTGGACAGAAAATCAATCGACAATTATTTTTGGGAAATTAATTGTTTAAAAGCCTGTGATTCTGCGTCACACTTGGAGGACTCACAAGAGAGCGAATAAAGTTGAAGCGGCCGAGATGTCCTGACCTTTGGTCCCAGTGTGGAACACAGGCGGTCTGTTCGCTGAGATAACCCTGGTGACATCACTATGACATCATGGGGGGTTATTTTCTCAGACTTGACAAAGCTCCTTCATAGACCCATAAGACATTATGCAGCTGCTATATGAGGCTGAGTAGTATTAACCATGCTGCGTACACTGACCTGTCTGTCAAGCCTTTTAAATATTATTCACATGGCTTGACAAGGCGGAATATTGACCTGTCTCGAGTTGTGTTGTCAAACCGCGATCGAAAGACAAAGTGGTTATAGTTGAACAGCCACACGAAGGCGGGATGAAAAGCTTGTATAGAACTGGTGGAGACGCGATATCGATAAAATATTTTTAAACATTCTCTCCAGAACAGTTATTAAACTCGCATCACATGAATAAATTCACAAATACTAATGTACCTAGGGAAAAAAAGAGAGAGAGAAATTCAAACGGCCAGTCAAGTGAATGTCGGTTTGTAAATGGTAAATGCACCACGCTTTTCTAGTCTTCCGACCACTCAAAGTGCTTTAACACTACATGACATCATTCACCCAATCACCCCCATTCATACACTGATGGGAGGGGCTAAGGTTCCACCTGCACATCAGCAGTAACTAACATTCACACACATTCACACACCGTAGGTCGATGTGCCCAAAGACACATCGACGTGGGCTAGCGGAGCCGGGGATCGAACCGCCGATCCTCTGATTGAAGGATGATCCTGCTCTACCACTAACCAATAGTCACAGTCTGTTGGTGAGTTGGTCCCGTTATCCAATGTTGGAACATAAATGCGGGGCTACTTGTGGTTCCTAGAGTCCTAAAAAGTAGGATGTGAGCAAGAGCCTTCAGTTATCAAGCTCCTCTTTTATGGAACCAGCTTCCACTTTCAGTCCGGGAGGCAGACACAGTCACCTTCGAGCTTCTGTTTCATGGATTGGAGTTCCATTCATACATTGTCAGATTCATGTAATGTGTTTATGTAACTTTGTAAATGCTGTTCATTCTGTACACATGACATCTATTGCTTCTGTCCATCCGGGGAGAGGGATCCTCCTCTGTTGCTCTCCTGAAGGTTTCTTCCCTTTTTTCCCTGTGAAAGGTTATTTTTGGGGAGTTTTTCCTGATCCGATGTGAGGTCAAAGGTCAGGGATGTCGTATGTGTACAGATTGTAAAGCCCTCTGAGGCAAACTTGTAATTTGTGATATTGGGCTATACAAAATAAACTGAATTGAATTGAATTGAACGCTGTAGGACATTACAGGCCCCTGAGCCACTTTGGGTTCAGTGCCTAGCTCAAGGACACTTCAACATTTAGAAGCAGCGATGGAGCCGCCGACCTTCTGGTTTAGGGACGACCACCCGACTGGTCCGTATATACAAAACCATGACGAGAACCTTCTCTGTAGCAACAAATCAGTATGGATCTCAGGCTGCTCTTATGAATCAGTTGAAACTCACCAGTTATCACCCACAAACTGCTAATACAGCAGCATTATTTACCACCTGAAACGCACCGCACACAGGGAGAAAGAGGTTACGTCTCTCGTTAGAAATCAGATGACGGATATTTTTGCCTTTGATACATGGCTTTTGCTTTTTAATTGAAGTGTATTAATGTGTTTCAAGTGTGTGTGTGTGTGTGTGTGTGTGTGTGTGTGTGGAGACTTGTGCTTGTTGCCGTTTCTGTTTTGAAAGAGTACAAAGAGCCTACGGTGGGAGTGAAAGCTCAGCCTTTAGTGCTGTAGGCCTCCGATGGAGAGATTAGCAGAGAGTGCGGTGAAATAAAGAGTGTTAATTAAAAGCAGAGAGTGGAGGTGTTGGAAAATCAGGTAAGAGAGATAACATGGAGCCAGGGAGCTGAATAAAAAAATATTTACCTGCCCACACACACACACACACACAACCATTTTACCCTGAGAAGATAGGGGTTGAGGCATAAAATGAGCAAGTTAGTGATGTGGAAAGTGTGCAATAAAGAGAGTATCCGCTGAGTGGGAGGCAATGAGAATAGGAGATTAATTGAATCTGATTTTAATCCTGCGGTTTGTTGTATTCATTGTATACTTAAATTCAAAGGGTGGGCTGATGTATGACAGTGATCTTGGGGTTTGTACCAGGATGTCAAATAAGGCAAAAAAAAAGACGAAATGGTGAGTTAAGAAAACTTTCCGCCTCACTTCTTTTCTTCATGTATGAAGCTGGGTACATTCGATAACATTTGAGTCAGGCACTCGAGATGATTGCTGTTTCCAACTGTGAAATAATGACTGAATGGAAGATGGAGCAAGGGAGATGGTGAGGAGGAAAAGAAAGGAACGGAAGAATGAAGGAGGCACATTGTCCGCTCATAAAAACAGTTTTAACCAAGAAAGTTGGGAGTTATGGGGGTCGACCGCGGAGAAAGCTGCCGAGGTGGAAAGGGCAGTAAAAGAGAAAGCATGAAAAGAGAGAGGCAGCAGGCAAAAAGGGATTAATCGAAATGGATTTTAATCCCGCCGGTGATATTAGGGTGAGTTATATTTGGGGGTGGCCAGGGGGCGGGTATTCAGAGAGAGGGGGAAGAAGAGGGAGAGAGTGGAGGGAGGGGGGATTACATCTGTAAATCATTTTAATGACGCCTCTCCTCTGCATTAGGGGGCAGCCAGGAGGCCAAACAAACAGTGTGTAATTAGAGCAGGGGAATGGGGAATGGAGATGACGAGAGAGCCGGGGCAAGGGAAAGTCATTTGATAAAGTAAAGGATTGGAACAGGAGACCTTTGGACAATAATGGTTATGGCTCTCATTATATGGTGCCGCTGTTAAGAAATGAGACCCGACATGGTCTGTGTAACCACCGAGGAGGAGGAGGAGGAGGAGGAGGATGAAGCTGCGGGCGGCCACGTTCGGTGACGTTACGATGATGATGGTGGAGGCGATAACTTGAGAAACCATCCTGCCCGCTTGGTGATGATGGGGATGAAGATCTCGCTGTATTGCGGATTATGATTATGATGGTTGGAATTATGATTACAGTAATGGAGATGATGAATGTGATCACAGTGTCATGATTGCCAGTGCTGTCAGTTCTGCTAATTATCCATCCATCCAGTTTCTATTTCCACTCATCAGGGTCACAGGAGGGCCCAGCATGCATCACATGAGAGATGAGAGGGTTATCGCGTACAGTAAGGTCCTGCACACACTTTAACGTCATTAGAGCTCTCGATCGAACCTGAACTGTACCTGAACCGGACTGTTGGAGCGAGTTGAGGCCCCTGTGCTACACGCTGTAAGCTACATTTAAACAAAGTGTTTTTTTTGGTCTGTTCCACATAATTGTGTGTCTGAGAAGTCTGTGTGCTCTAGGGGTTCAGTACAAACTGAGCAGAAGTCTAAAATGCAGTGTCAAGCCTATTTTATTTTGCCACCTGCACAAAACTGTGAACGGAAGCAAAAGGTTACAGGACTCCCTCAGCATGTATGTAGTGATGACATTTTGTTTAGACTTGAAAATGTCAGAGTGTAAAAATATCCCATCACAATTTTCCAGAGCCCAAGCTGTTCTTGTTCAAATTGCTTTTCTTCAAAACCCCCAGAAAACCCCCAATAATACAAAACTGAGAAAAGCTGCAAATGCTCACATTCGAGAATTATTTGGCGTTTGGATTACATATTTGAATATATATTATTATATTCTGTCTATCAAATATATTAATCTTAAAATATTTCATGTGCTTAAAAGATGCATTATGTCATTACATTACATTTCATTTAGCTGATGCTTTTATCCAAAGCGTGCATTAAACCACAACAAGAATCAAGAAAGTACAATTTCTTCACTTAAGTTAAACTACAAAGTGCTGTCAGTAAGAGACATTTAAGTGCTACTAAAGTGCTACTACGGCTCTACCTTCCCTGTTCAAGGTAAAGTCGAAAAAGATGTGTTTTTAGTTTGCGACGGAAGGTGTAGAGACTTTCTGCTGTCCTGATGTCAATGGGGAGCTCGTTCCACCAATGAGGAGCCAGCACAGCAAACAGTCGTGACTTTGTTGAGTGTTTAGCTCGAAGTGAAGGAGCTACGAGCCGATTGGCAGAAGCTGAGCGAAGTGGACGGGCTGGGGTGTGAGGTTAGACCTTGTCCTGGATGTAGACTGGACCCGATCTGTTCGCAGCACAGTACGCAAGTACCAATGTTTTGAAGTGGATGCTGCGGCCACCGGTAACCAGTGAAGGTCGCGGAGGAGCAGAGTAGTGTGGGTAAATTTAGGAGGTTGAAGACCAGTCGATCAACTGCATTCTGGATGAGCTGTAGAGGTCGAATGGCATTAGCAGGTAGACCTGCCAGGAGGGAGTTGCAATAGTCTAGCCGTGAGATGACCAGAGCCTGGACCAGAGCCTGGACCAGAACCTGTGCCGCCTTCTGAGTGAGAAGAGGTCGTATTCTCCTGATGTTGTACAGCATGTACCTACAGGAGCGTGGAGAGTCAGGGAGAGTTGACTGTCAAGTGTCACACCGAGGTTCCTGGCAGTCAGAGTCGGAGCCAACACTGAGTTGTTGAAGGTAATAGTCAGGTCGTGGGTGGGAGAGCCTTTTCCTGGAAGGAAAAGTAGTTCAGTATTGTCCAGGTTAATTTTCAGGTGGTGTGCGGATTGCAATACTCCATGGCCATATGTTGAAGAGTTGTTCATGCGGCTCTGGAAGGTTCCCTCTCTGACAGTGTAAAAGAAGAGCGACAAAATCGACAATCCTATTTCTATGCAAAAATGTAATTCTACAGTTCAAGTGGTATCTTCAAAAGTTTGCCTTTTAAGTGTAAAAATCCTTTTAGGTGTTTCCCCAGACAGGGTTTCCCTGCTGATGCACAGTAACACAGAGGTTGTGGTTATTTTAAGCCTTTATGTGTATGTACCAAAAGTCCCCGCACTGATTCCAACTGAGGACATTGCACAACCCCTAAACTCAAAGGCCACCAGGCCGCCCGAGAGGACGTTTTATAGTCTAAAGACTGCAATTCTGGAAGATGCCTTCTTGATTTATCTAAGTCAGCAAATTAGTTAGCAGATGATAAGAGAGACACATTCTTCGCATGAATTACGATAACTGTTTAGACTGAAGATGCACTGCAAAAAATCTGGCCTGTATCTACATTAAATCCCATGTGGGAGTGGCCTAAATCAGAAGGGAAAAGATCACATTCCATGTGATTTGTGCTGTTCTCGCAGCCATCGTTGCTTTTGCAGAATTTCGGAATGCCATTTTTTTTCTGTCGTCACTTTAATCTAAATCTTGTTAGGAAAGGGGACTTATTGCCCCTTGAAAGACAGACAGGCGATAGAAGTGGATGTTTATGTCTTTCTAGATACATTCCTTTCTTTGCAAATTACTGTATATGGCAATGGCAAAAACAACATTTCCCATGATGCATATAATAACCACAGTAATGCTGAAGGTTCTAAGTCGTGATGAGGGAGGTGACGCCTACGTTAAAGCCCGGGGGGTTTGCGGTAATGATCAGTTCCAGTTATGTTTACGAGGTCGACGCCTGTGATGGTGATGATGACAACACCGATATACCTCAAAGCCTGGACACGTGTGTCATTTTATTTAGTTGAGGCCAACGGTCAGTCCTAAGAGGGTTGTTTTCCCTCCCATGTTAACAGTGGCCCTGTAAGTGTTTTGTATCATTATCACAGCGTCAACAACGATTATGAAGAAAATGAAGTGTTGCATTCACTGTCGCAATCATCTAACGGCGCCCGAGGGATTGCCCTTTGTCGTTCTTGTCTGACCTGCTCCTCACAGCCGCACCGATCCATAATTCATGTGCGGTGTCGTGGCTGCTGGGTAGTGATACCGAGATGCTATCTGCTGTACACGGATGACTGTTTGTTTTGCTGAAGAGCTGCATATAAATGAAACTCATATAGGCTTATCTAAGGTGCAACGAATGCCGGCTCGGGAGCGATGAACAGAAGGAGGAGAAGGAGCCAGGTGGAGAAGTGAAGCGGCGTGCAATAAGCTGATGCATCGCTGTATGCGCTCTGTGCAGATGCGTTTAACGGAGTGGAGAAAACAGGGGGGGGGGGGGGGGGGGGGGCAGATTGTGTGAAAGACAAAATGGATGAGAGGGGAGCTGTTTAAGGTGTGTGAGTGTGTCCCGTGATTATAGGCTTGTCTGTGTGTGATTACTCTCTGACCTGTCGCCTCTGGCTTTGTGTCTACATGGACCCTCTCATTTGCACCACATACGCACACACACATACACACACACACACACACACACATACACACGCACACACTCGCATACACTCTGAACCCAGTGTGTTAATCCAGCCAAGGGCCACAGGGCAGGCAGGAAAAGCACCTCAGAGACACCAAATCTCTCTCTTGCTCCCTCTTCTTCACTCTCTGATCTCTCCCTCCCTCGATTTGTTCCCCTCTTTTCCTCCTCTCCCTCTCTTTTAAATCCTCATCTCCATATTCATAGACAGAGGGGCTCTTTAAGAGGGCTGCTATCTGAAATGGGCCGGCAGCACCTCTTGTTTGTGGCTCTCCAAATGGAAAAAAAAAGCCATTTCCTCTTCCTGTCAAGCATGGAGATATACTAGCGTGTGCATGTATGTGTTTGTGCACGCACGTGTGTAGAGGAAGAGTTGCGTTGCCGGGCAGTGTCGCAGGCCAACTTTTGAAAGCTGACTCTCACTTTCACAATCACACTTCTCGAAAACCCTTAAACTGCAGCAGTGCTGGAAGGAGTGGGGAAATGCAAAACTGTGCCAGAATCAGAAGGAGAATGTGAGGGGTTTTTTTTCAGATGAAATGCAGTGATGCATTTTTTTAACATTTTACACAGCTCTAAAGAGCATGATTGATTATCTGTGCAGACTGAATACGATGTGTTCTGCACTCTTTGAATATGAAATTGAGTGAATGCCAATGCATTAAAAAGACTAGAAACTATAGGGATGAACAAAGATTTAATAAATGTAAAAAAAAACTCACATAATCCAAAACATAAAAGATGCTATGATACTTTTAAACTGCATGTATGTGTGCAAATGTGGCTCAAGCATTAACATAATACAATATACATGTAATTAATTAAAAGATAGAATATTCTCACAATGAAATCCCCATAAATAACATTGCATTAGTGCGATTAATCCAATTCATGCAACACTGCCATCACAACACACACTCTCTGCAGTAGAGTGATGCAACTCCATTTTCCAATTCAGAATGAATGAACATAGGAACACTAGACTAGAGAGTAATTCAACAGAGTTTTAGAGCCTGGGGGATGAAGAGAAGCGAGAGACGGTGAGTAAAACAAGAGGGGAGGCAACACTAAAAATGAAACTGTGCAAGTTTAGGAGTTGTAAAGAGTCAAGAGTTTTCTTCACCTCCTCCTCCTCCTCCTCCCCCCTTCATGTTTTTTTATTTCTTTCTCATCTTTTCCATACCCGTGATGCAACTGAGGGCAATGGCTGCTTTACTTCGAGATTCCTTGAGTCATCATCATCAGAAAAGGAGAAGAAAAAGGGAGGTGATGAAGGAGGTGATGAAGGGCGGCGCTCACTTATGTGTTCCTCTCCCTCTTTCTGTACCTGTCTCGCCCTCTAAATTTGTCAGGATCAAGTTCAGGATCGAAGACGTGATGTTGCATTAATGGCGCGTCACATGTTGACTCGTGTCTTGCCATCCCAGAAAAAAATCTTTTGGGCTCAGAGTCATGCTTCTGCTTCACGGAGTCAAGTGCTCGAAGCTTTTGCCTCTTAAATCCCACAGAGCTCCTAATAGAATACACGGTCGGCTGAGGCTCGGCTGTAGATGTCTGGTGTGTGTGTGTGTGTGTGTGTGTGTATGCGCGCGTGTGTGTGTGTGTGTGTGTGTGTTCTTCTGCGGGAACAAACGGATGGATAAATACCAAGATAGCTGGTTGAATGTGAATACGATTCATTCTGTGAACTAAATTGCATCAGCACATGTTTTTAAAAAAAAATAAAATGTTACATTTAATTAAGTAGGTTTTTAATCAACATGATAAGGAGACTTTTCAACTGATCATATCTGCAAACCGTTCACCGTCAACATATGTCATTTGTTTTTCCTTCAACATCTGGAACTTGCAACTGAAGTGCGATCAACAGTTTTGTGGTCATGTGTAAGAAACTCAAAGCACGAGTCAGAAGAGGATTGTTGTCTTGGTTAAGTATTATATATAAGTATATAAGTATATATAACAAGAGTGTACTAGCGGCATTATAAGTGTTAACATGCTGATCTTCCATGGAAAGAGGGTTCTTTCAGATCCATTTGAGGAGTGCCTGTCACGTTTTATCGTAAGCGTGTCATGCAGCGTTGGACTCGCGTGACTTTGTCTCGGTTGAGGTGGCCTTGACTGGAACACTGACGCATCCAATAGAGATTTCAGTCTGGAGTGAGCAGCCGTCCTGCTCGCGTGCCTAATGACACATTGATGCTGACTTAAAGCACAAGGCGAGACTTTTGACTTTTGATTGTCATATTTAAACCACAATCGATTTCTTTTTACCCTTTTTGTGTACCAAATAACACTTGGGGGTGAAAGGCCTCACTTTTCTACACCCGACCCAGTCACACATTCTGGATTAGAACAGAACACCAGTGAATGTTATCCATAAGGCAACTAGTATTTTTACACAGAACATAAGTATGTTAATGCCTTTTTTCAGAAGACAAGGTTGCAGGTTTGAAGTACCTAAATAATGGTCAGTTATTCAAACTGTAATAAAGACTGCCCCATTTGTCTTCAGCCTGTCAACACTTAATTGTGTAAGAGATCAAAGGTGTTATCCATCATCATGCGCTATTCTAACTTCATTCATTAATAAAAGCCTGTGTGACTGACTGGCGAACACAAAGCTAATGGCAGACGTACCAAGATGCAGGCTACTGTGCCGTTTCTGAGCAGCCTGTCAGGAATTGATTGCAACCGCTGTTGAAAATGGGTACGAATGAGCAGGTGGGTTATGATGTGGCTTTAGTTCGCCTCTAAATTGACAGCGTTCATGTGTGTCTTCAGGTGGATCTGGCTGTTCCACAGAAGGGAGGTACTTCTAACCGGGTCCTGTAAAACCAGTCTCATCCGTCATTCAAACACATTCTGTGACATCACACACTCCTCATTAAACTATGCGGATGTACGAGGGTGTGTGAGAACCTGCCTTGGTGCCTGAAAACAGGAACATGAGAAATGCACAGGCAAACGCGCGCGCACACACGCACACACACACACACACACACACACACACACACACTCACACACACACTCTCTCTCTCTACACACTTTACACCACACTACATTTATCCTCATTTACTCCTCCTGCCTCCCCCTCCTACTCTCCCTCTCCCCACACTAATCCTTTTTTTCTCAGCGTTCTCTGCGGGCTGATTTTCTCCCCCCTCCAATCCTTCTCTCTCATTTTTTCCCCCTTTCTTTCCATTTTTCACTTTTCCCTTGTTCATTTCCCCTGCCTTGTTCCCTTTTCTTCCCAATCCCTCCATCCCTGCCTCCTGTCTTTTCTCCTTCCACCTGCTCTCATTTCTCTCCCCGGCTCATTTTCTCCCTCTCCTCCTGTCTCCGAGTGTATCGCTGCAGACTCTTGTAGTCAATTATCCCTTCTGTTAATGAGCAGATAAATCTAATTGCTCTCTCCTTCAGTGCCTAATGGCGTTTCTTTTCTCTGCCTTTCTGGGCCCGCAGGACGCGCATCATTCTCTCCCCACATTTTTCATGTTTCCTCCTCGGTTCTTCTTTATCATCCTCTCCTGTGGCTTCCTGGCCCTTACAAGAATTTGTATTGGTCTGCCCGTTGTGGTTTACTACCTGCATTTTTTTTATGTCATCCCCATTTTATTTTATTTTATTTTTCCGCTGCCCTGAGCTTTTCTTTCACCTCACCTCAGCTGACTATTCACCTTCACCTCAACGCCACTTCAGCTCACTTCATCACCACCTCCTCTTCCCTCCGCTTCAGTGTGATCAATAGTTTAAGAGGGACGGTGGGCTGTGAAGGGATGGCGCCCAGTGGGATTGATGGCGTCAGAGGGCACGGGCGGTTTATCCTCTCCGCTCATGGGGTCAGCTCTCTCGCTGATGATCTATCCACCATCAACAGATGTTCTGCAAAATTAGTTATAATTAAGAATACTAGAGCAGAAACAATTAGTCCATTAAACAATTATTTGATTATTATTATTATATATTGTCAAATATAAAATAAATGCCTCTATATTTAAATATATATACATTTTTTTTTTTGAGGGGAAAAAGCTTGTTTTCTAAAAATAAAAACAAAAAAGAATAGAAAACTGAATGTAGTACAGTCAGCAACATTGCTCCTCGTGTTCACTTAAATGATCTGCATGGGGTTCATTTTACAGCTTTATTCCCTCTGTGTGTGGCACGGAGCTCACCTCCGGCTAGTGTAACAATAGTGGGAAAACTGATGTGTCAACACTTCATAATTTATGTGAAATGTTGGCAGAGGAAGCATCTTGTTGACACAATTGATGTTGCTTGGATGGCAGGGTGACATAATAACAGTAGTAGCAAACAGCATGGAGAATCAGCTTTGTGTGCCATGCATGTAAGTATGAATTATAAGTTATTGTCACACTTGAAACCTAACAAACAATCTTATTTTTGTTTCGCAAAACGTTTTGTATCAAATTGGGTCAACACAAATGTACAGATGTCGGTGTCTGGAGTCGGTGTTGCTGACTCTTTTACCAAGACTTTTCTGGCAATCCAAAAATATGACCCTGATCATAATTGAATGTTCTTTATATTTGCCACAAAACTACCAGCATACAAAATAAGTGACAAAGATGGCCAGTCTTCAGATTCAGGTTCAGATTCAACTTTATTGTCATTGCACAGAGTGTAATTTCAAAATCATAAAATTGAATGTCATAAACCTTTTTGAAATGAATTTCTTTTCCCAGCAGACATGTAGCCGCAAGGATTTCCTGCACCCCTTAGGGAAAAAACATAATGCTGCCACTGGAGTAACCGGAGGGAGACGAAACAAAATCCCCTCCAGACTTTCCCACTTGGTGAAAACAAATCTCTGATCTATGATTGCGTCAATTATAAAAGTACAGCCTGGGTAAACCAATTATTTAACTCCTGCACTACATTAATCATGTTATAACTAACATGTTTCTGCAGACACTCCTATCGCTGGCAAGGCACCGACATTTATTTTTCTCTTGCATAAATGTAGTCTTGGTGATGTAAGTGATAGACATAACGTCCCAGCAAAGCCAGAGGGTGCTAAAAATAATCTGTCATAAGCATGGTGGACCTGTGAGGTGTTCAGAAAGACAAAACACACACACACACACACACACACACACACACACACACACACACACACACAGGGCGGGATGCAGCACCCGTAAAAATAAGCAGAAATTACATTTCACATAATTCAAAATCGTGCATACATAAACATCAAAGCGTACTGCTATCGGAAGCCAAATGCAGATGGATAAAAATGGGCACACACACAGTGGGACATGGAAAGATAAAACATCTCTCAGAAACCGCTGAAATACAGAAATTAGAAACCGGAACGTGAACCTGCTACGCATGTACACAGTAGGATCTAGAGAATTAAGAGAAGAATGTAAGAACATACACACACACACACACACACACACACACACACACACACACACAGCCTCATCGGAGGAAATACAAACAAGAGATTGATGAGCCATCATGTGGTGGCGTCAAACTGGGATACATTTACGTACAGAGGAAATGGGTCTGGGTGGATTCAATTTAAGTGTAAATAAACATTTAAATCAAAGGACATCTGAGAGTGTTTTTGTGTCTGTGATTGTGTCTATTAGGAAACACACGAGGTGTGTGTGCGCTAGAGAGACTGTGTGTACTTGCACGTCAGGTCAGGTTGAGTTCAACCCCCCCAATCTACCTCAAGCTCATCGTCCCCTGTTGAGCCAATCAGTGTCCACCGAGACAACCTGTGTCTCCAGCAGTGCCCTGAGAGCCGAGCTCAGTGATGAACGAAAGCCTGGTCGGCACAAATGCACACCTACGTGCATTTAAAAACACGCAAACACACAGACACGCACACACACACACACACACACACGCACGCACGCACGCACAGACACACACACACACACACACACACACACATAGCAATACAAAATTCATACATGCTCGAGCCTCACGGTTGGCCGGGCTCTTTCCCCATCCCGGCAGAGCCCTGTGGGAAGTGAGAAGAGGGGGATAAGGATGGGTGGGTAATGATAAAGGAGGTAGTTAAGGCATCATTTAGAGCCGCACCCATTTAGCAGCGCTGCTGTCATCAAACGCAGCTCCCATTAGGAGCCAGCCAATCTTGGCCCCTCCTCACAACGTGCAGGTCAATGGCGAGGCCTCTGGCTGCCTACATCAAAGATGGCCATTCTTTTTAGAGTGGGTGGCCATGCTGGTGGAGCTGCCATCCCGGGCTTTGAGACTCATTTGCCACCTGCTGGCACATTACATGCCAAATTAGAAAGCCTGCTGTTTCATCAGTAGCCTGAAAGTGGGACGTTTGCTCGGAAAGAAAGAAAAAGTTGTGGATGATTACAGGCAGCGATCAAAGCCCTTAAGGGTTGCTTTTCAGGGAAGGAGGGAAGCATTGACATCTTAAGTGATAATTCCTCTTTTTATTGTGTGAAATATGAAATATTCTTTGGCCTGAGGGTAGAGTTAGATAAAACTGCATGACACAGTTTGGTTTTGAGTGGAATTTATGAAAACATCATTACTGTTTAGACTCTGAACGTGCAAAACTAGAGCATAGGAAAAAAGAAGACTACCAGCAGTCTTTATGATTTATTATCAACCATGGGAATATAGGCACACATAACCCTGGTTTATGTACAAACCCGTTGACCTGAAAAGCCACTGACAGCCACATTGGTGACCGCTATGATTCTCATCACTTCCTCACAGGAGAAAGGAAAATTTCATTTCTGCCATTCTATTGGAAAGCCGTCAGATGTGATTGATTCCATTGGAAGATGCACCTTGATAATATTGATCCCCTGCCCTGCCTTGGGATCCTTTCCCCCCACTAACAGTGAGATGAAATCTGCTGCACAGAGCTCAAGACAATTTTACCAAAGTCAGGTCCTGTTTGTGTTGTGAGGAACAAGAGACAGCGGCGTTGACAACATGGACCTCAAAGGAAGAGGGCCTATAGACTTCAAGATTTTAATATTGATACCGTGTATGTAAACAATTCAAGTGAAGGATAATTTTCCTCTCTAGATTATTATTATTATTATTATTAATATTATTTCTTCTTGGTATAGCTGAATACTTCTTCACTCTCCTGATTATGCACTTAGCAACTTAGCACCTTAGCAGCAGCAGAAAGGGAGACTATTATAGGTAAGAATGAGGGAGCCTATTCATTATGCATAGGATGAGGGTGCTTCTGGACACTCATGCAAATGTGATATATAAATAGAAGCTGTTGGCGAAAAGATGATGTTCAAAGTCTGCTATCTCAGGTGTAGTCGCTGTGCTCAGTGAGAGGTTCTTGAGCTACGTGGCTTTGGCCATTGCCAAGTATGGACAGTATATTCATATTGTGGAGTAGCACTCTAGTAGCACTTAAATGTCCCTTACCGATAGCACTTTGTTGTTTAGCACTTTAGTAGCACTTAAATGGCACGTACGGATAGTACTCTGTAGTTTAACGTTATTGAAGAAATTGTACTTGCTTGATTCTTGTTGTTCTGAGTTTGGACTCACGGTTTAATGCACTTATTGTAAGTCGCTTTGGATAAAAGCGTCAGCTAAATGACATGTAATGTAATGTAATGTAATGTAATGGAGGACGACTTTGACTTTGAATTCCTCTTATTGCGCCTGATCTAATCTGGCAGCAGCAGGGAGAAAACAATTCATTTTATGTCAGGCTATTCTAAGTTCTTGCTTTTTACTTGTATGACGTGATGAAATAGATCATGAGATATGATGAAAAGGCTTGATCTGTGAGAACCCAAAAGCAGGGTATAGGCTCATGCAGAGCAAAACGTATGAAATTAATTTGGAATGGGCGAACGAGGCACTTGAGGAGTGGAGAAGAGCTGATTAATGGAAGGGAACAAGTGTGATTGATTATACAATGAAGTTAATCTTTTATTTCCCTCCCACTCTCCCACAGCCCTCCCCCTTTTCATATTAAAGCCCCCCTCCACTGACCTGAACACCCCTGTGAATGTTCTAACTTTCCTTTTTTTCCTCAACATTTCGCAGAATGATGTGTGATTATCTCCACTCGCTGCTCTCCAAATCAGATGCAGTTCACCACATCCAGCTGACGGATCGGCGTACAGCTGCACAGCTGTGTCTTTTTCTCTGTAAAAATCACTGTTCCCCATTATCCTCCGCAAACCAACGATTAACTGGAGGAGATTGTCGGTAAAATCCCAGAAGAGCCGAGTAAAAATCATTAAGAGATTTTGAAACAAAGTAAATGTTGGTGTTTGGCTCGAATGTACAAGCGGAGAGTTTTATTTTAAAACTCAGAACCAGAAAAAAAATGCGTTTTGAAAATCACACAACTCCAGACAAAGTGTTGAGACGTTAGTATTGATCCACCCTATGATACCCCTGCAGAAGTATATGTTGATTAGATTGATCAGCAAAGGTCTCGCTTATTCTACCTTTTAAAAACGTTGGCGTCACCTCTTGAGCAGTCGCTCTGAGAGAAGATGTAGGAGGAGAGGATGTCGGGTTAGATAATATAATGAAGTGCAAATTCTTCAGACGGAGCTCCATCTGACGGAAAAAAAATCAACAGATGTAATTTCAAGATATTGTGGTTTTCCATTTCTGAATTCTTTTTGATGTAGACGTTCAGTTTATGCCAGGAACCTGGACATGGCTCTACATACTGGATGGGGTTATGCCTTCTTTCCTCACTTACACAGAATGTTAATTAATCACACGCACTACTGAATATTTTGCAACATAGATCAAAGTATTGGCTTTCTAGCCTGTGTTAAATAGACACCTCGTTGCCAATGGTGTAATAACCTGAGGGGGGAGAAAGGTGCGTTAGCGCAGGAAGTGTGTTTTGCAAGCATTATCTACTGGCACAGTGGTAATTATTCTTTCATGTAACCAGTTGGTTTGTTTTGTGTGCATAGATGAAATGAACTGCACCTCACGTGTCTGGGGAATGGAAACAACAGCGTCTGTCAGAGAGAAGGATGAACTGTAACTCTATAGGCAGAGAGAGCACTGATTGGTCGGTGTGGAGGCAGAGAGTGTTGGTTGGCTCGTCGGTCTGAAGAGTCCCCAGACGGCTCCTGAGCTCTGACTGCAGACAGTGTTCACCTGACTCCATTGCCTTGACAGTCTTATGTGCCTACATCACTTTTCTCTTGTCTCACCCGGCTCCGGGTGATGATGATGACACGTCTCCTCCAGCGCGTCTCCTCCGTGTGGTTACACTGTGCTTCACGGCAGCTGCAGTCAGAGTCAAAGGGTGCGCGCTTGCATCATGGCAGGAGATTTCTTGGCTTGTAAAAGCCAGTATTCCTGGAAATAGCTTCAGCGAGGGTAGGCTTTATTTCAGCAAATAAATATGACAGAGCACAGGGAACAAAGCGGTGAAAGGATTGTGGAGGTAACATTAATAGAAAAAGAAAATAATAAAAGGCAAGGGGCTTATAAAACAGCACACTTCAAAAAGTAATGGACCACGAAAGCCAAATGACAAAAAGCACTACTGAACTGGGTGGAGGAAAGTAAATGACAACAAAACCTAACCGTGAAGAAATTACAAGAGGGATATTCACAAACGTTAGTGCACGCCTCATTTTCTGGATCACATCTATATTCCATGGGAACAGCAGAGCTTTTCGCACATGTTTTCATGCATTATCTATGAGTAGATTAAAGTGAGCGAGTCTGATTCTTGCTCGAGAAACACATCAATAAGACACATGGCAGTTGATGGATGCCTTAGATGTTGTGGGAACTGAACCTGTGGACTTTCGGTTGGAAATAGAGTCTCTCTAACCATTGCATCATGCTACCTTCTCAAAGCTACCACAGGGCTTTCTTTAGTGATACAAGTGTAAACTAAATTCAGTACATGGCGGATTGTCTGTTAACTGGGCTTGTTTTTGTATTATTTTAATCAGGAAATGACAATCAATAAGGTCTTTGTGCTAGTCTGTCTAAACAAACAAATGCTATTTGTTTCATGCTGAGCACATTGTTTCAGAGCTCTTATCTGTAAACCTGCTGCCAGTTATCAAAGCCATTGCCTGAAATAAATAATTGAAAAAAGAAGCTTTTCCCTCCTGAATTAAATGAACACGCTGCATTCACGTTGATGGATTGCAGGTGCAGATTGACAAGATCTACTGTCGGCAGGATATTTGATGGAGTTCCACATTCTGTGTATTCCTCGTAGAATTGACATGCACACACACACACACACACACAGACAAACACACACACACACACACAAATATACATCAAATAAATAGTTTAAAACGGACCGACTAACAGTGTATCGAGCGGTCAAAAGTAGTGAGAAACATGGAGCTAAACAAGAAAGAAAACCCAGTAACCGCTGTGCTTTTCCTTCAAGTTGATTTTTTCTTTTTTGGCGTCATCATCTTTTGAAGTTCAACTTCTCAATGGGTCCAAAGTTTTCTTGGGGCACGCGCGTACAAGAGAGCAACACACTTTCTGACTGATGTGGAACCTGTTCTGAATCACAGAGGAAGACTGTCAGTCTGACGCTGCAAGTCAGCGACGGATGCTCCTGCACTGCTTACAAGCTAAGCCATGCTATGACAGGTAATCACTATTATGCCTGCGTTTCCATTTGGGTTACTGATCACGGGCATGAAAGCCCGTAGACCTGAGTTGTGTGTGCAATAAAGCTCAGGGAGTGAAATGGAAGAAAAAGTGAAAGAGGGGTGGGGGGGGGGTAATGGTGTCGAGAAGGGCGGAGAGATATATATATATAAGTGTTAGAGGAGGTGTGATAATGAAAGAATGGAGGCAGGAATATGTGGCGTTGGATGGAAGGGTCTGAAAACTGTTCTCATATGGAGATGTAGAGATTGGACAGGAGGGCGAGAGACTGGAAGAATGACAAGCGTGTGGGCCAATCAATAAGATCCTGTCAGGCAGATGGCAAATTGGAGAGTGGCGTGACACTGAGACAAATTGACACAATCGGATCCATGAAGAAGAACAGTCACTTCGAGGGTGCGCGCGTGCGCGTGCGTGCGCGTGCTTGTATGTGACATACAGAAGACTAATAGCCACATCACACACATGCATGGAGGAAGAGAGTAGGCAGGAGAGGATGTGAGAAATGGGAACGAAAAGGGAGAATAAAAAGGGATAAAAGGGAGATGGCGTTCAGAGCGAGAAGGGGAAATGAGAGGAGAGCGAGTGACGGGAAGTGAAGATGTGTGTGTGTGGGGGGGAGGAGGGGTGAGAAGTGCATAGACCATAACCTTAAATCTGTCAGCATTGAGGCCACTATTCTTCTCCTCCGTCCTTGTGTCACTCACACATTCTCTTCCCATCTCAGTCTCGCACACACCCCTCTTTGCAATTGCGCATTAATTTTTCAGTGTCCATCTGGCTTGTGCCCTTAGCCCTACTATCTTCTCCGCTCTCAGCTTTTCTCATTTCTTCCCCACTTTTCTCAGTTCCTGTATGTTGCCTCTCACTCTCAGTGTTTCTTCCCCTTGGAATTGTTGTTGTTGCTGCTGCTGCCTTTTGGTTACTATGTGTGTCTGTGTTTGTGCGTTTGAGTGCCTGTTTGTACCCATTCAGCATTAGTTTATTCAGTCAAGACCATTTGTCTCTTTTGTTTGTTTGTGAACGAGAGATAGATAAATATAATTAGACAAATGAAATAGCGTTTTTGCTGTTTTATCTCTCTTTGCTCTCCCTCTGCTGGGCATAATCCATCTCTGGCTCCTTCCTCCCGTTGCCCCTTTTACCCTTCCCTGTCTTCTCTCTCTTGTCTCTCTCCCTTCTCCCTCCCTTCCTGTCTCCTGCTCCCTGCCTCCTCCTCCCCTCCATCTCTTGCCCTAACGTATTTTCATTTGGACTGTGAAAGTTGCTGTTTGAATAGGCATATTTGTCCTGGTTAATAGCATACCTCCTTGCTCACTATGTGATTTAGCTCCTTGGCCTTATCTTGTGCAAACACAACCACTTCTCAGTATATCTGGGGGGCTTTTCACACTCTCTCTTTCTCTCTTTCCTCAGTTTTTTTTCCTCCTCTCGTGCTGCTCTCTCTTTCCGCCCCTACCCCTGGCCGTTGCAACGCCCCGCGGCTTTATCGACAAGCAGTAAAAAGGCGACGACCATGTGTTTTGTATGACCAGATATGATAACTGTAACATTTTGCCATTACACCAATGTGGGCTGCTTTTAAGCCTTTATCTAATGAACAGCAGGTGGTCGAATGCTAAGATTAATGCATATATTTTAGTTTGAAAACACTGCAGTTCCAGTGTTTGATTTACATAGGGATTCTTTTTTTTCTTCTTATGCGCTATAGGTAAAATCCAAGTTGACAAAGTAAGACAGATGTCCTCACCTCTTAAAAAACATCACCGTGGTTACATTCTCTCAGCTGCTCCTGTGGACCTGCTTGGTGTTATACTAGCAGACTACAATTGTACCGGGGAGCTCCCAGGTGTAGCTGCGTGAAACTGTGAATGTGAATGAATGTACTGCAGATTCACTGAGAAAGACTGCCAATGGCAATACAGCGATCAATAGGTATAGAGAAACACATGTAGACATCTGGAAATACGACAAGTACACACTGCATACTCCCTTATTCTCAAATACCTTTTGCCACTTTTTTCTACTCTGTCTTATCTGTACAACTGCGACCATGAATTAGAGTGACTAAGTGATATAATTTAGACAATGGGGGGGCGGGGGGGGGATGGACTGTGGCTCAGGGGGAGAGCTTCAATCAGAGGATCAGTGGTTTGATTCCGCGGCTCCGCTAGTCCATTTCGATGTGTCCTTGGGCAAGACACCTAACCCCAAATGGCTCCCGTGGGCTGTGCCTCCGGTGTATGGATGGATATGAATGCTAGTTAGCTCTGATGGGCAGGATGCACCTTGTATGGTAGTCACCGCCATCAGCGTACGGGTGTTAATGGATGAATGGCATGCAGTGTGAAAGCCCTTTCCAAGACTAGAAAATCAATACAAGTTCAAGTCCATTTACCATTGAACAATAATGCATAGATAAAAGGAAAAATCAACACTTCCTGGAAACAAATGATGCCTTTATTTAGTATCGATGAATGCCGCCCTTCTGATGATCTCTGAGTGGATGTCATAGCTCAGCCGTCTTTTATCTGCCACAGTGCTGATTACAGTACGTGTTGTTGTTCTCATCTCAAATGTCAGCGGTTTCGCAACAGGAAACTCTTTCTGTGTCACAAATATCACAGAGGCAAACATGGAGCCATTCCCCAGGAGAGAAACGCTTCCAAAACCCAATTACATTGTCCTTTCAAACCATCAGTCAGCCATTGCGTGCATCTGCACCAACTGGGGGAACAAGCCACACTGTTGTTCAGTAGATTGAAAGAACATACCACATTTTTCTCTCCCTGATGGGGGTTTCATAAAATAGAAAGAAGAAAAATGTATGTGCAGCTTTTTTGTTGTTGTTTGTTTGTTCAACATTTTCCAAAAACGTACAACTGACTTTTGGCGCTCCTCCGGCTTAAGAATCTTTACGTACCGGATCGACATTAGAGAAGCAGCTGTCTGTGACTTACAGCGCAAATGTGGAAACGCACAAAAACACACAGAGGAGATGGACAATTGAAGCATTACACACACACACACACACACACACACACACACATGGACTTTACTCACACAATGCGACTCTTCTGTGTACACATACATTCCCCGATTCATTCTCCACACAAACAAACACTGTCAAGGTCTTATGTAAGATTTACGTAATCGATGTCTGAGACTGTAGCAGTTCTGTCTCTCTCTGTCTGGTCTGTGGATGGCGGAGCGCTCAGGTTGGAGCAGCATTGTAAAATAAGCTGTCAGAAGTGGGACCTGACCCCCTTCAGCCTAATTGGTCTGATCTTGGTGAAGTGTCCCTGTGAACACAAGTGACATGTGTGTGTCTCTGTGTGTGTGTGTGTGTGTGTGTATGAAAAAAAAGCCCTTGGACTTGAAGTTAATTTTTCCTCCACTTTCATCCTCTTCTAACCAACAGTGAGGACATTGGCAAATGAAGATGGAGTGACAGGAGTCAGATTTCTGGCAACCAGACGGGAGCCGTTTATTGTTTGCTCAAGAACACAGTTCAACAAATTCAACATTTCCTCGCCAGCGGACCCCCCAAGTCCGAATTATATACTTCCCTTCACGCCACCTTTTCGACCAATCAGATTTTAGCAGTCGATGTTTACTGACGTGACTCTTTCTTTCATTACCACACACTTGTTACCACATGCCCTTGCTCTCCTGCCGAGCTCAGGTTGAGTTCTTGAATGTCCTCTCTACATCATAATCTTTTAAGACCATAAAAATATGGAGATGCATCTTTGAGGCAGTAAAGTGAAACTGTCATGCAACTTAAGTCTTGTGTTCTGAGACACTTTCTTGAAGAAAATCAAGGAACTAAGTATTCTTTCTGAAAATTCATTTTTGGACTGCTCCAAGGCTTTTAAGACCATACATATATATGGAGATGCAGCTTTGAGGATGTAAAGTCATAAAGCCATCATATATTCATGAAAATGTAATGAAACTTGTAAGTCTTGTGTTCTGAGACACTTTCTTAAAGACAATCAAGGAACTAAGTATTTTTTAGGAAAAATTCATTTTTGGCCTGTTCCAAGGCTGAAACGTCTTTTAAGACATTAAAAATATGGAGATCCAGCTTTGAGGATGTAAAGTCATAAAACCATCATATTTTTATGAACATGTCATGAAACTTGTAAGTTTTGTGTTCTGAAACACTTTTTTGAAGAAAATCAAGGAACTAATTATTCTTTAGGAAAAATCATTTTTGGCATGTTCCAAGGCTGAAACGTCTTTTAAGAGCATACAAATATGGAGATGCAGCTTTAAGGCAGTAAAGTGATGAAAGCACAAGATATTCATAAAACTGTCATGCAACTTGTAAGTCTTGTGTTCTGAGACACTTTCTTGAAGACAATCAAGGAACTTTGAATTCTTTAGCAAAATCATTTTTGGCCTGTTCCAAGGCTGAAACGTCTTTTAAGACAATAAAAATATGGAGATGCAGCTTTGAGGATGTAAAGTCATAAAAGTTTACTGACGTGACTCTTTCTTTCATTACCACACACTTGTTACCACATGCCCTTGCTCTCCTGCCGAGCTCAGGTTGAGTTCTTGAATGTTCTGCTCTTGAAAGTCATGACACAATCTATATTTAACCGCTTGCTTATGGGAATAAGAATAATGTGCAAACAAAGCCAACTCTGAAATGCAAGGCCCATTATACTATATTGATTTATTACATTTCTCCTTTAGGAACATTCAAACAAATATCCAAAAATGAATTATGAATTTTCAGGAGGTCACGCTTTTACAGTGGCCTCTCCAAGGTAGGAACTAACTACTTATTAGATACCAGCATCCCTCTCTGTGTATACATAAAACCATCCACGGTTAATTTGTTGCTTCGGCTTCTCGTAGCACTCCACAGCTCATTTTGGATGAATACTGAGACCTGCGTACATTTTCATGTTTTCTCAGCGCACCAACGTTAAACTGCCTTTGTTTCCCCCTACACAAACGGATCAAAGGAAGAGAGTTATGATGCCGAGTATGAACCAACCACCGCCATCGGAACAGGCCCCCAAAGCATTGTGAGGTTTAGGAAAGGTGCACAAGGGTTGAAAAGGAAATCAAAAGGATGTCGTGACACAGAGTCGAATGAAAACCTGTTTACAGATTATTGTGTATCTGGGCGTGTATGTGTGTAGGTGTGTGTGTGTGTGTGTGTGTGTGTGTGTGTGTGTGTGTGTGTGAACGCTCTTTGTGTTGGTGTGGGTACATATGTGTGTCAAAAGTCAAGATATTCACACTCTCTTGCGAGCAGTTTCTATCTGCATGTCTATGTCACCGTGCTGCAGGTACCGCGTGTGCGTGTCGGTGTCACCGTGCTGCAGGTACCGCGTGTGCGTGTCGGTGTCACCGTGCTGCAGTACCGCGTGTGTGTGTCGGTGTCACCGTGCTGCAGGTACCGCGTGTGCGTGTCTATGTCACCGTGCTGCAGGTACCGTGTGTGCGTGTCGGTGTCACCGTGCTGCAGGTACCGCGTGTGTGTGTCGGTGTCACCGTGCTGCAGGTACCGCGTGTGCGTGTCTATGTCTGGCATCGAGCCGCTCCGCTGTGTGCCAGCTCACCAGTGTGATTTTTCTCGGGGACAAGGCTAGGTCATGTTTGTACGTGTTAGTTTCGGGAAGCCGGCTGTGTGTGTGTGCCTATGTGCGACTCTGGGTGATTTAGTATCGCAGCCTGTCTCACTTATTATGTGTCTGTCTCTCTGTCGTCGTCTCCTGTATGTCTGCCTCTACCTGTTTCTGCTGAAGCAGAAGGCAATTACTTTTTTTTCCCAGCCACTACTGGTTGTCATTGAAACATTTTAGATTTTAATCATTTTTTATTTAAGATGATTAATTATGAACAATGATGATGTGAATACATTTATCTTAACTTTACGTGGCAGTTCACACACCACCAGAGCTGTCAAAACTCCTTTTTACCCCAAAATATATTATATATAGTTATTTACCGAATTATTAAAAGATCGTTAACCATTTTCAGAAGTCATGCAGCTGCTCCCATCGTGGAAGAGAAGAATCCAACCGGTTCCCCTCGAAAGGAGCCACTCTGTACTGGAACCGCTTTGCTTCCGTCATGCTATTAATCCTGAATGAATTGATTTTATTGCTGACTCAGCGGCAGCTTAAAAGGCTGTAAGCACAACATTGATATATTATTAACTTTAAAACGTTGTTATGGCATGTTAGCAAACAGTTGCCTCCAGCGAACAAAGAGCAACTTTAGCATTTATTTTGATCTGCCCGACTGGGAGTCAGTCCTGCTGTTTATTACTCTGTTTTAGCTCCGGACTCCTGAGGGGAATCTCCATTTTTTTAGCTGCTAAACTCTATAACTTTGTCTGTCTGTTGCTGTTTGCTGAAAACAGTAAAGCTTTAATGAAATGAGCTGAAACACGCTGTAGAGCTAACGAGTCAGGTGATACATATGTATCTGTTCACAGCCAGTGACCCTTTTCACAGTTCACAGTTTTTTTTAAAAATAAAACAAATTGCTGCTGCTTCAAAATGAAGATGAAGTTTTATATATTATAATGTAAATCATTTGAAAGAAATAAACAGCCAGGATCAACTACAGCTGAAACGAATGGTCAATTTAGTTATAAGTCCAATAACAAATAAGTAATCAGCAAATATACACTTGTCATTGATGAAGCAAAAATAGTGCAAAATGGCGACACACTCTCAGGTATCAACTCCTCAAATGTCAGAATGTGCAGTGTTTCTTGATTGTGTATGATTGTGAATAGCTTGGGGTTTTAGTTAGGTTCAACTAGATATTTCTCAATGTTTCTAAGAAGTGATTGACAAGTAAAATGACTGTCAGAGAATTGCACGTGCTTTCCCACGTGCAGGAAAGCCTAAATGTGTGAAAGGGCGTCCCGAGTGTCATGCCGTGGTTGTCCATTTGTTTATGTGCATTGGCACGTGTTTCTCTTTCGGTGTATTTCAGGGTGTGTGTAAGCCAAGGAGAACGTGCAATGTGTGTTTCTGTTTCAGACCGTCTGCTCGGATCAGAGCCAGAGGTGTTGCGTTGGGTGTGAGATGTGTTGTGGACGTATGTTTATTTATATTGCTCTGCATTCGTGTCAAATTGTCAGCTGGAATGAACGTCATTGAGTTAGCAACTGTTTAAGCACACTGGGGTTAGTGTCTGTGTTAGCTTACATGGTTTTGAATATTTAATATTGTCATATTCATGTAATGTGTTTATGTAACTTTGTAAATGCTGTTCATTCTGTACACATGACATCTATTGCATCTGTCCATCCGGGGAGAGGGATCCTCCTCTGTTGCTCTCCTGAAGGTTTCTTCCCTTTTTTCCCTGTGAAAGGTTATTTTTGGGGAGTTTTTCCTGATTCGATGTGAGGTCAAAGGTCAGGGATGTCGTATGTGTACAGATTGTAAAGCTCTCTGAGGCAAATTTGTAATTTGTGATATTGGGCTATACAAAATAAACTGAATTGAAAATTGAATTCAATGTCAGTGAAATATTATGTCAAAAATGTCTGCTACGATTAATTAATTCAAGTCTTTTTTTTTTCAATTTGATTTATGGCAACGATGCCATTTGTTTCCATTTCCATCTGTTTGTCTTTGTGTGTGAGCCAGCGTGTGTGCGTGCATGTGAATGTGAGGCTTTGCATGTCCACTGCAGCAGCAACACCACCTCAGTGAATCGGTAGATTAGTACACGAGGCTCCGTCAGCAGACAGCCATGTTTCTCCCTGCTGTTCATTGGACTGTCTTTCCGTCTGGCTACGTGTCTGTCTGCTTCGCTAATAGGCTGCATGGCTTGTTGGCTGCTCGGATCACAGTGTCTCTGGGTGCTCCAAAGCCTGAAAAGACCTTCAATTGACTAAATAAAAATGTCCTCGATTCAATTCAGTTTGGAGACCTTATCTTTCCCTGTGCACTTTCCATATTCAGGAGGAGTAACAGAGAAAACTCAGTCCAATAAACACACTTTTAAACGTATCTGCATTACGAAAATGTAAAACGCAATTGAACTTAATGTTCCTGAACAATTCCATCTTTGTTTATATTGCTAATGTGCTGTTTAAGCGTTCCTTTCAGTTCAGTGGAAAGAGGTGCGACTGGCTTCAGCTTTGTCTCTTGATTAGCTGGCATACACCCAGGAATGGCTGAACGCATGGCCACCTTCACGATTGTGGTTTTGCTTCTCGTGGACTTTTGGGCTGAGTCGAATGATGAATGATTGGATGAATTGATAGCGATACAGTAGGGAGCCTCTTGTCTTCAGCCGCCTTCCCACTAAGAAGTTCATTACTTTTCAAGTAATTGTTGTCTGCATTTCCGAAGACCTGCTGAGGAGAGTTGCTGGTGGTCTTTGGGGTAAACACAATCTGCAGACTCCAGTTCAGCGTGCCCGTCGGTCTCACTGCGAGGACATTTACTGCTGCAGAGGAGGACAATTAAACTAAGAGCTGTCTTCCTCCACGGTAAATTATCTGTTGAAGGTTAATTGTTTTTAGCTTTAGAATGTAACTACCGGGAAACAATCAGAAAATACTGGAATCTTTTTAAATAGGCGGAAAGACATAACTGAAGAGAAATGCTCCCCCCTTGTCCTAAAATGTTCCTAAATCGATAGTTCTTTGTTCTACGAAATGAAGCGAGTCACAGCGCACAGCCGTGTGCAGTTGACCAATCGGTGGCAGTCCTCCCTGCAGACCCCAGCCTGAAAGTTCCCGTGTTTGCAGGCAGAACCCTGATCCCCACGGTCAGAACCCAACACGATCCTCACAAGTCCCCGAGGAACGTTCCTGCTGTGGAAAGGCTTCTGTTGCTGTGTGCAACTATAGTCAGCTGTGCTGGTTGGCCGGCTGTCTGTCCGTCTCTTTGGCACGCTCCCAGAAGCATTGCTCCTTAGTCCCAGTTTCCTGTGTGAATATTTAATGAGGTGCATGTTAATAGGCCTGCTGTAATTACCCCTTCCTCTGCTGTCACCTTATTTTTCAGACCACAGCCGCCCAATGCCAATGTTATTTTTAGATGGCAGTAATGATGAGTCTCCCACGTCACTAACATCCCCCATGCCGCTGATTAGCTGAATCAAACTCTGTCTCTCTCTTTCCGTTCTAACCCTCCATCGCTTCTTCTCCTGCCATTGGTTTTTTTCTGTGTCTCTCCCCCACTCTTTTTCCACAACACCAGCTCATTCTTCTCCTCTGCCCACGCTTTTCTTATTCCCCCCTTCTCTGTTTCATCTCATGTGGAAAATAGGATATCAACAAGCATTCATTCTGCCTTGCTCTCATTTCTCTTGTTCTTCCGTCACCCCCCCCAACCCCCCCCCCACCATCTCTTTCCATCTTCATCCTCCTCTTCAATACCCCTCACTCACCCGCATGAGCTTTTTCTTTTTCTCATACTTCTCTGCCCTCTTCCTTCCTCACACCTCCCTAATCACTCCATACCCCTCTCTCACTTTCTCACCTCTGTTGTCTCAGTCTGTTCTCAACCCCCCCCCCCCCCCCCCTCCTTGTACCTCTCCCTCCATCTTTCTTGCTTCTGTTCTCAATTCCTCATATCTCTCCTTCTTCCCCTCTTTTTTCCATCATGTCGCTCCTCACCTCACAGGCTGAACCTTAATATCAGACTGGACTTTCTGAGTAAAAACCCTTTATCCCAGTCTGCCCCCCCTCACATCTCTTTTCCTCTGTGGCTGTCACTCTGTCCACCACCACGCTGAGTGATAGGCAGCCAAACACCTACACACACACACACACACACACACACACACACACACACCTGCTCTATGTGGTGATTTTTTGAACCTCGGATCTACTTTTTTTATTTTTATTTTTTCCATCTCCCAACTTTTCACTTCACTCACCACACCTCTCCTCTCACTCTCTCCGCCCCATTTCTTTCTCCACGTCCATGCAGCGAATGATCCCACTTGTAGATCTCTCTCTCTCTCTCTCTGTCAGTCATTTTCCTCCTCTTTCTCTCTCTTCCTTTCCTCCCAGCAAGCACTCAGGTTCCATTAGGGTCGCAGTCAAAATAAATACTGCTTCGTGTAATTCAAAAGAGAAAAAATACAAAAAAAGAGGGATCGAGGGAGTGAAGGGGGAGATAAGGCTCGCCGGTAACTGGAGTAGGGCAAAGTATCTTGTTCTTTATTATGTCCTTTATTCTCTTTCACAATTCCCTCTCTTTTCTGTGTCTCCCTCCCTTTCTCTCTCTCTCCCACACGTTATCCATGCCTCCAGAGGGATCCGCTTTAGAGCTTCATGAAAATCAATCACTCCCTCCGTCCTGTCTTCTCCTCTTTCATCTTGTTGTGACGTGTGTGTGTGTGTGTGTGTGTGTGTGTGTGGGGGGGGGGGGGGTTCTTTCATTCTTCCTCTTTCGAGCTCTCGCTTGTTCTTTTTGGGAGGCTCAATCCCATCCACTTTAAAAACAAATCACTTGGTATTTGCTTAAGGTGGAAGGGGCCGGCCAAACAAAGCAACCCCAGTTTGGCCTCCCTACGCGCGCCTGCAAACACTCGGCTCCATGATCTGCATAGTGATCCGACTGCGAGAGAGTAGTCTAATTCGGGTTGTCCATGTTTTTGAGGTGTGTCCTTTTTAATTCTAAGAGTGGCTGCCTGCTCTGCCGGGCTGGTAATCCAATCAGTTGTCCTATTTAAAAGACTAAATTAACCCCCGTCTAACCTCCAGTCTTCCTCTGTCTGGCTCAGTCTGTCTTATTCCCTCAGGCAGTGGTGGAGGGAGGGGCCAGGCAGGAAAAGAAGATGAGAGAGAGAGAGAGAGAGAGACACACCGAGGATTTCAAACCATGTTGATTAGTTGCAGTGTGTGTGTGTGTGTGTGAGTGTGTGTGTGTGTGTTGCTGTGTGTCCTCTATCCTTGTCTGAACCAGTCTGAACTCCAGACGTTGGGACCGAAGACATTTCAGGACAAGTGAGGATAGTCTGGTCCAAACTCAGTTGGGTCAGTTCACACATATTGCTCCTCACTCTACCTCGAGTGGTATCAAGATTAGATTCTGGTTTTGTGGTGATAACAGTATTCTGGGGACCAGACGTCCCGGTTTGATTTCAAGCAAAGAAATTGGCCAGGTTTTACCACAAATAAAATAAAACTTTTTAGAGCTTATAGACAATTATCATGTTCTGTCCGACTCATTATTACCTAACCCTGTATAATAACACATCTGTATGTGTGTCAATCAATCAATCAATATGCCATTTTCAAGGCTGTTGCTCTGGTGCTGGTCACCTTTTCAACAGGTACACTAACTGTTAGCTGTCACACCGAAGAGAGAGTGATTATAAAGCCCTCTGAGGCAAATTTGTAATTTGTGATATTGGGCTATACAAAATAAACTGAATTGAATTGAATTGAATTTTCCTCAAGAGCTCCAGGAGGCTCATTCCTTCATAAACACACTGCAGGAGGACAATGTCGGTCACCAGATGGCCGGATAGCAATACACAATATCTGGCAGAGAATTTGTCAGTTGGCTATTGAGCTGGTGACCAGCGCTTGTGCACACTGACGAATACCTTGTGTTAAGTGTAAAAGGTATCTGATATTCAATAATTATATGACACCAACGCAATCCTTCTGTTTTATTATACAGATTTCAAATAAATGATGTTTTGGTGGATTTTGGGAGACGAAACACATGTTTCTGCTGAGGCGCTGTCCATGGTGTTGAAAGGTGCTCGGTATGTGTGCTGAGTGCTGAGATAATTGTCCCCCATCCTGAAAATTCCTGGGTGTATTCCTGAAAATATGGTCCGTCTAAACAGTTGCGATAAATGCTTTTTGTGAATTTTCCAGAGTAGATCTCTGAAAAGAAATTTTGGAAATGGATATTTTTACCCAAAGCACTTTACAATGTTCCATTCATTGCCTCACAACGCGTCTCAGGTGTTGACGCCTGCACACTAGGCCAGTTTGGTTTGGTGACTACATTCTAACATCTACCCCAACGTCTACCAGACCAAACTGTCAGCGTTGCATTGTGGGTAATGTCGAATGAAGAGAAGGATGTGCGGAATAAATAATGAGTAATAATCGTGGGATTACTCTTGTAATGTGAGATGGGGACTAAAGTTGTAGAAATGGCTTTAGGTGTTTATGCTTTTTTTAGTGTTTAGTTTAGGACTTAAAACAATGAAGGATGAGACCCAATAGGTCAGGTTTATGAAATGATTTAATTACAAAAGAGCTGTCGTAAGATTAGAAATAAGATGACAGGATGTTTTTGTCCATCACTCCATCCCCAAAACGCACGCACACACCAATACACACAGGGACACAACAACACTTTTTTTCTCTTTCGTAAATGAAAGGCAAAATATAATACCTTATACACTCGCATAAATGCTTGAGGCGATGGAAGATTTATTTGTAAGACACAGTGCCAAACCCCCTGGAGCTTTCATCATATTAAAATTCTATAATATGGTCTGAGGTATTAGCCACACGCACACACACACACACACACACATGCACACGCACACACACACGCACACACACACACACACACACACATGCACACACACACACACACGCACACACACGCACACACACGCACACACGCACGCGCGCACACACACACACACACACACGCACACACACACACACACACATGCACATGCACACACACACACACACACAAACACACAATCATGCACCATTTCCAGGGCTCATCAATTTGTTATTAAAAAGAAAAAACGCAACCCAAAATGTGCTCTTGTGTTTTGTAGTCTTTTTTCTTATTCCCTGGTAGTCACAGGACTTTCTTTCCATCCTCCCTTCATCCTCCCTTCATCCTCCCCCTCCCCCTTCCCTCTTATTACCCCTCCCGCAGTCTCTTTCTCTCCGTCGTCGGTCCCCAGGAGTCGTATCTAAAGTGTCCGTTGGGGATTCAGTGTTTCCACTAAATCATTACACAATCGCCCATGCTCCCTCCTCTTCTCAATCGTTTTCCTCTTGCCTTTCCACCCCCCCCCCCCCCCCCCCCCCACACCCCTCACCACCCCCGCTCTCCTTCTCTCCTGCTCACCTGCCATACTCCCTTGTTCGCTGCTGTCTGTCACATGTCGTAAGAACAATATCGAAAAGACTGATGTATTTATTCAGCCGTTCTGGTTTCCTCACACTCCGGCTTCAGGTTCTCCCTCTCAACTCCTCTCTATTCTCGTTTCAATCTGTTTCCATCGCTCTCCTCTCGTCTCCCTTTTCCTTCACTTTCCATTTCTCTGATGCATCTGTCTCTTCCTCCTTTTCTCTTTACCCCCCCCCGCTGCTTCACATCATAATCCCTCCATCTCCTCTGCCTCCCCTTCCCTGTGTCCTTTTCGCCTTAATAATGTTGGATGTACATGTAAATCCTGTTCTATTCTCCGCAGATTAAGGCACAAGACATCCCCCCACCTTTTTTTATATCTGTTATCCACACCTCCTATGATCTCACTATGAATTACCTCTCTCTCCAGCTGTCTTTCTTCCCATTTTCACCCCCCGTACCTGCTACTTTGATTTTTGCTGGCTCCTCGCCGTGTTCTGCTTTGCCCGTCCCTCGTCTGCGCTTCCTCCTCCCTTTCAACTAACTTTGTTTCTCGTCATCTTTTAATCCCCTTCCTCTCCCCCTCGGTTTCTTTTCCTCTTTTAATCCCTCACTCTCCTCTCTGTCATTCTTGCAATTTCTCCAGGCTTCCTCTACACTTTCCCTTCATCTTCCTGCTTTACCCCCTCTCCCTAAAAATCTATAAAAAGCCCTTTGAGTGTATTAGAACGGTTTGGTTTTTGCTTCCTTTCTTTCTTTTCGCAGTCTTGCTTCCTCTTCATCCCTTTGCTTCCCTTCATTATAACAGTGTATATACATCTATATATCTATGAATGTATATCATTCTACCCCTGGTGTTGTCCCATATTTGATTGGGGCCCCTGGGGGACAACACCTCCTAACAGCCTGATGAATTCAGGGCCCGACATGAATATTTAAAACGCTGCCTTGTTCCTGTTTACTTAATGACAACGCTAATTCAAATAGCTCCATTGATTAAGAATTCATTTTATTTGTTAGATGCTTGCCTTTTATTTATAACTGCCCCGGCCTCCATAAACTGCCGGGGTGTGAATGTATGTGTCTGCGAGGCGTGGTGACGAGCGGAGGCTTGCTTTGTGCTTCTCGCGATCCCATTCGACTGGGTAACGTGTGTTGTGCGAGAGCACACGTGCATGTGCGTCTGCAAGCGTTTGCATGGCCTAATTTCCACATTGTTTAGATTTTCCCATCTTCCCTCCAGAGGCCTCACGATCACAGCAGAACGACTTCCTTCATCACAGGGAGAGAACACAGATAGCACGCCGCTCGAATGCATTCAGACCATCTTTATTCCATCTTTTCTTACCTTCTCATCCGTTTGAATGATTGCTGCTGTTTTTTTGCCCTGGCTGTCTCTGTTTCTCTTTCTCTCCCCTCTTTCCTCCCTTTCATCCTGATACAACAAGCCTCTGTTTATTCCTCATATCTATTTTGGTGTGTTTGTCTCTTTGGTCAATGCTAGTCCATAACACGGCTTTCACTCTTAAGGCAGCAGTCATGATGGAAATGATTAACACTTTTCTTTTCTTTTCATTTTTTTTTTTATGCCACCAGGGACGATGTGTGTGGGCAGGTGTGTGCGCGTGCTCGGCCCACCGATCCCAAGTGACAGCCGATCACAAGCCGTTTGCATCGACGCGTGTCTTCCTTTAAGTTTTCTCCTTCATCTCTCCACTGATCTCCGTCTTTCCGTCTCTCCACGCGTCCCTACTCTCTGATCCTCCTCTTTGTGTCGTTTACACTCTCCATCTCGCCCGCTCCACGTCTATTCTCTATCCCGTTCTTGCTTTTCCAGATGTCAAGAAAGGAAATCTGTCTTTTATTTGATTTTTATCCCCCCCTTTCCTTCCTCACCTAATCTTGTCACAAGGCCCTGCCAAGTGAGGAACAGAAAAGGAGCGTGTGGAAAATGGAAAATGGGGTCTTTATTCATGTAGTTCCCCTTTTTGTTCTGCTTTTTCGCCGGAAGGGCGAGTTTGTCTGGGAGGAGAAAAGAGGAAAAAACGAAGGAACAGCACACAGCGGAGGAGTGAGAGATTGTACAAAACAGCGTGGGACAGAGAATGAGAAGCAGTCAGAAAGTGATTTCTTTTTTGAAGGGTTGTCAGGCCATGTCAGAGTCAGAGAAAAGAAGGGACAAGAGTAGAAAGGAAGAGTGCGGAGGTGTCAAATCTGTTTATCCCCCTAAAGAGAGTGACAGTCGTTTACCAGCTAACAATCCATTCTTGCTGCTGTACTTTCCTCCCTAGCCTCTGCTTCTTATTCTGTCTTCCACTCTATTTCCCTCCTTCTCCCCTAGAGCGTGCCTTCAGAAGCGGCCTTGTCAATTTAAAGTAACTCTCCATCATCTTTTCTCTCTTTTCCTCATTTTCATGTTTCATCGTGCTGCATTTCCTTTCTCAATCAAATGTACATAGGCTTTTTTTTTTTCTTCTTTTTCTGAGGCCTCCGTCTCTTTTCTCGCTTTTCTCTCTCTCTCTCCGGCAAACATTCGCTCATGCTTTCTTCCACCACTCTCAGACTCTTGGCATTTTCAAACCTGAAGGCGCTCTCGCTCTCCAGAAAAAAAAAAGAGTCTCAATCGTAAACATTATGTTGGACTTATTCGTGTTCTTCTGTGTGTTGGTGTGTTATCCAACATTTATACAAGAATGTGTGTAGGCCTTGAATTTCAACGAAGTACTCCCTTCAGGCGTTTGCTCAGAATCACACAATTCATTTTGTTTGCTTGCCACTGTCAACTTTGACAACACATCACTTTGTGTGTGAGTGTGTGTGTGTGTGCGTGTGCGTGTGTGTGTGTGTGTGTTCATTTGTGGACATTTGGAAATCGCTCATGTGTGGACAAGGATAAATAATTGATTATGCTGGAAGTATAGTCGCCATTGTCTCCAACATGACGTGTGATGGATGCAGCGCTGGAGGAGTGTGTCTGTGTCTGTGTGTGTGTGTCTGTGTATGTGTGTGTGTGTATGTATATATGTATGTGTGTGCTCTCTTACAAAGAGTAATTATCACTGGAAGGTTGCTGCCCTATTGGCAAATGCCAAATGTTTTGTTCTGCTCTGCTCCAGGTTAATTGGCTGATTGAAGTACAAGACTCCTACTAATGCTTTATTGCGCTGTAACATGTGAGTGTGTGTGTGAGTGTGTGTGTGTGTATGTGTGTGAGGAGGTGTGTGCCTTTTCCTACGCTTGAACCGTGTTAGAAAGGGACACGATTTGGAGCAGAAACAAAGAAAAGCGGTGCTAGAGGTGAGAATGATGGTAAATCCTGTTACGTGTGAGACGCACTGAATGCTCAAAAAGGAGAATTACTGTTTGTTACAACTTGGGTCTCCTCTGTAATATGTATTCCAGTCATGATAACATAGTACTTGACTTGCTTACATCTGGGAACATGGTGACATGGGGATAAACACAAGATGATCAAACAGGTTGTAAACAAGTTCTATAAAAGCGGCGTCCTGCAGGACGTGTGCACAACTCTAGCAAGTACAGTATACTTCGTCAAAGTTGAGCCATGAAGTGGGTCTGTAAATCTTGACGGTTAAAACGGACAGTTTGGATAAAATGTTTAGTACATCCAGAGTGGGTCATATTTTTTGACTGTTCAGAAGTTTGCAGAAGATTTATGTTTCTTGACCTGTAGTCGCAATCGTTTCTACCTTTGGAATCATTGGCCAGAACTACAACAATAAAAATAAAACACTGAGAGCAAAAATGTCACTTATGCATGAAAGGAATGAATGAAATGCTCTGGACATGTGTGTCCAACGCACATTGTGTGTGTGTAAAACTGCTCAAGAGAGAAATGCAGATAAATTGTTCCCTTTCAACTGTGTATGTGTGTCTAATTCCTAATTCCTAATTTCCACCCATGTGGAGAGAGTCAGATGGAGAGCGAGAGAGTGAAACAGGGAAACGGAGACAGCGAGAGTGTGATGAATTACATAACCATTTGGGAGTTGGGATAAGGGACAGAAAGGTTGGAAAGGAGAGAGAAATGATGGAGGGAGGCAGACGGAGAGAAAAGAGCAAAGAGACAAAGTGGGACGGTGTCGCCAGCCAAAAATGAAAATACTTGTTATGCTTGACAGGGACATGCATCCGCGTTCAGAAACATGTAATAGCTCACTTCTCCCAGTTCACACAAAGGCTTGTTGTTCTCCGAAGATGCCCGTAAACCTCACTGTGGGTCTACGCAGGGAAAGATGCTCAGGCTTCCTGAATGGCAACAATGTGTTGCAAGCTGATTAGTTGATCTGTATGTTGTCAGCTGGTGGGTATAAAATGAAAGGAGAAGCACGTTCCAGCCTTTTCAGATTTGTTTTGAAAGAGCATCTTGTTTCAATTATGACATTTCAGTGGGGACAGAGGGCTAAAACGAAGAGAAATAGGGCAAAATATGCATTTTTTAATATGGCTGTAGTCCTCTAAAAGAAGAAAACAAGGAATTTTAAAGGAGGAAAGATGGAGGTTGCAGAGAACTCTGGAGCTTTGTTGCTCGGGTATCGTTTCCCCTCCTCTTTCTCTCTTTCTCCACCATCGCAGTCCTTTGATCTCAGCTCATGCCAAATTTAGAGATGCGGTTTAGCCCTAACCTTTCGTCATCTTCCTCTCTCTCTCATACATAGGCACGCACGCACACACACACACACACACACACGCACGCACACACACACACATTAAGAAGGCACACACTGGTAACTTTCTCTCACTCTTCTGTTTCACTCTCACACGCTGCACAAATCCATGCATTCACATGGCTTCATGCTGTTGTAATTTGGGTTCCACGTGAGTGGGTGCGTGACGATGACAGTTAGAGGACGGCATGAAGGAGTTGCCACCCAGTCCTCGGGTTGAGACAAGCTCATAGGCCCAAACCGTGGCTATCTGCCTAACCAGCACCACATCCATTACAACACATTGCAATCAGGTTGCAGAAATCTAACAGTGACGCCTCAGGCCACTAGAACATCTAGAAATCTCACTCCTGCACTCGCATTGCCACCAAAATGTATTCTTTGAAAAATAATGACCCTTTTTTGGCTCAAAGACTGGTATTTGTTTTCTGAAATTAATAGATGTTAATATGCAAAGTCAAAAAGCAAGAATCCATGGAAGGAATAATTAAGAAATAAAAAAGCACACACTGTCAACCGACCAAGGGCATCATAGAAAAGGAAAATAATTGATTTTGGAAGTTGGGGAGAAAAAAAAACACTGTAACAAACTGAGATACAAATAATTGATACAAATTGCATCGTGAAAAAAAATGACAAGAATGGTCCATCAAGAGGCATATGCTCAAGAATAAAAACTAGAAAAGGCTTTTCAGATGTAAAAAGGGAAGAGACTGTAAGAGACTTGGTGAGAGGCAAAAGCTTGTTTACACGTTCTACCTCTTTCCATATTTCTTTTGATTGGCCCATGCTGTTTGTCTGCTGGCCTATTTCATCTCTAATAATACATGGTCATGCTTTTTGTCAGCTTCTTTATATGAAATAAATAAGTACCTTTTGCATCCAAAGAGCCTCTCCATGTGAAGGCGTGTTTTTTCTTTCATAATGAGACAGTTCACACTGGCTACATGCACCGGGTACCAGCTCATGTAGGCCTGGAGCGAAGAGCTCAAACCAAGCCACATTGTTACTTGAAATATTTCTTATTGGGAAATGTTTTTAGTTCTCCTTTTGCTTGAGGAGAGAAAAACAACAAGAGGCACCTTTTGAGTAAAAGCCTGAGAAATACCTGAGATGGTTCTCCATTGTACACACACCTGTGTAGTAACCAGAGCCTTTCTTGCTCTGAGAGGAAATGTCATATTGTAAATGACATCATAAAAAAAAACTGAGTTGAGAGGTTTACCTTTTATGCGACAGTAAAACATAAAAAAAGGCCCCTGGCTGGATCATGAAAACAACGTTTTAGACTGAAATTGGAAGTTTGAAATAATAAATAGGATTTTCTAATGTAAAATCTACAGTATGATAACGCTACAGATCAGCACACATCGTACGGAAGGGAATGCTACACTTGATTGTGAATGCTTGCGTATGTTTGGGAGACGTGCTGGTCTCCCAACAAAATGTTTTCTTGGGGGGGGGGGGGGGGGGGGGGGGGGGGGGGGGGGGGGGGGGGGGGGATTGAGACCTCGCACATATCATTATTAAAACAATAAATGCAAGAGATGCACAATCCACTAATCTTCAGTTCCGATGCGACTACTATTCATAGAGCTTTTTTTTGCATAAGATTTTCATTGCATTACAATTTTGAATTAAATGTAGTCTTCCAAAGCAGTTTATTCAAAGTGTAGGTCAAGTATGCTTCCTTAATACAAGGAGGTGTATAAGGGCAAATTGCTATGACAACTCCTTTGAATGTTTTGAAAGATTTGAACAAGTCAAGTGCACAGTAATTATCAGCTATGAGTGACGTGAGTTCAAAGTAATACAATAATTTCTAAGAGCGAAAGGGGAATTTGACAACTCCTTCGTAACGTTTTCAAAGTGAATAGTTCCAATTAAATTGGATGAACTGCATCGAGAAATCAATCAATCTAGACTGTCAAACAACTCAACAATGTGCGTGACTGCTTCTGAAGCTAATTTGTTAAGAAACATTGTATCAGATCTTTTTTATACACATATTTTGATGAAGGAATTAAAGGCGAGGCCGGAGGTCTGTTTGTGTCTGACGTTGAAGGACTGAGAGGTTACCATGCAGAGTAGCAAGTCAGCTGGAACAGCGGTAAATATAAGACAAACCAAACTAGTAATACCTGCTAGAAATAGCCTAAATGTTAAAGAGTGACTCTCAGACTGTGACAAAAGAAAAAAAACAGGCCGGCCGGCCATGTTTGCCCCGCTGGAAGCCGGAGAACCGTTGTGAAATACAAACCATGTAATGAGTTGTTAATCGTAAACGTATATCTCCTTCTCTGTGCTTGGAGCGCCACTCCAACTTCTAAAGACGCTAGCATAGCTAGCTTAGCTTCTTTCGCCACAATTATTATATATTAATATGGATAGGTATGGATCCGTAACCTCATCCCGTCTTATTGGAACCCAGTACCGATATTGGACCGGATCGGTCCCATAAATACCATAAAAACTTTCAAAATAAAGTAAAAACAATGTATTTAGAGGCAAAGTATGTGTACAGATTGTAAAGCCCTCTGAGGCAAATTTGTAATTTGTGATATTGGGCTATACAAAATAAACTGAATTGAATTGAATTGAAAAGACATTTGGTGAGAGCGCTTTTTTTTACAAATCCATTAAAACTGACTCAAACAACTTAAGTCTGTCTGCACATTGGTCCGGTAAAAGGGCAACTCCCAACTGTGTCTGATCTGGGGAATCAAACCAACGAGCTTCTGTTCACCAGACAGCATCTCAAGGGAGACGATCCCAAAGTTTCAGAAGCGCAGGCCAGTAGATAGTAGTCCTTTCTTAATCCCCCTGTGACCTTTTAAACAGGGAAGTGGACAAGGATGCATTTAAGGAACCCAGACCTAAAACGAAGCTCTCGGGGAAAAAAAGTTAAGGGTTGTCTGGCTGTAATGGGCCGATATGGTGTGTTTCTGTTGCGCCTGTGTAATCATATTACACCCACCCTGACCTTGCTGCTGGCAGGCTTCCAATTTGAGTCATTGGCCCACAGTGAGAGTGTGCGAGGAGAGAGGCAGCAGAACGAGGTTGTTGGTGGTGCACTGTCTCAGCCCCAGGGGTCGAGCATTAGCTGTGCTTTTGGGCTGTATAGAGAGATTTTGTGTGCAGAGTGGATTGCACATGTGTTTGTGTGATCTCGGATGAGCGGTCTGTGTGTGTGTGTGTGCGTGTGTGTTTGTGATGCTGCTGGGTTGCGTGGTGTGTTATCTGAAGGTTCAAGTAGCGGTTTCAGATGAAGCATGGATAGGTTTTGTTATGTTTGGGACGTCTCTGTACACGGGTATCAGCGTTCGCGGGTAATGGAGTGCGTGTCGTGCGAGCGATGTTTTCTTTCACTGTGTCAGGTGAAAAGTTAGGACATGATGTACAGGGGACAGAGCGAGAGAAAGAGCAGGTGAGCTGCAGCTGAGAAGGCGATGCCGGACAACACTTTCTAATGAGCCGTGGCACCTGCCCTGCAGCAAGGAGGGGGGAGGGTGGGGGGGGTAGAAAGAGAGGGAGGTGAGGAGGTGAGGAGGGGATAAAGGGACGGAAGGGTGAGTCAAGACGATGATTATCCAAATCCAGCTTTACAGATATTGTGACAATTTCCATAACCGTCTGTTTTCTGCTTTTACTCTTTTTGCATTCCTATACTTCCCGATGCCGCTACAAAACATCCTTCTTCTTTTGTTTTACTAAATGATTGTTTTTCTTAGTTTTCCTGTGAGACTCATTTAGGTGTTGAACATTACCGTCTGTAATCGCCTGAGAGGAAGGGCAGGGAAGTCGTTGCTGCAGCCGCAGATGGGGGAAAAAAATTGAGAGAGAAGACGAGGAAATAAAATGATGAAAGAGAAGTATAATGAGAGAGAGAGAGAGAGAGAGAGAGAGAGAGATTAATGGGTGGCAGAATGAGAACAGAAAAAAGCAGAGAGGAAAATAAAAATGAAGAGTAAACGAGTGATCTTTTCGATGGTGCAGATAGATAAGATAACCTGAGGTCCAAAAAAAACAAAAGCACAAGAGCTAGTGGAAGTGGGATTAAATGAGTCAAGTTAAGTAAGTCAAGTGACGCCAGAGGTGGATGAATCATGGAGGAGTAACGAGGAGACAGCGGCGTGAGAGTCTAATGCTTTCAAAGTTAAATCGCACTGGGAACCTGACAAACAGCGGTTGTCCACGATGGAACTGGTGTAAACCAAAACACATGACCAGCTCAACTTTTGATCCTTTTGATCTAGAGGTGGGACGGGTGTCCGTTTTTGGGCGTCCGTTTTTGGGCGTCCGTTTTTGGGCTTCACGTCTCTGGCTTCCATCGAGAATAAACGCGGCTGTGTGAACACACCACACAACCCGGCTTTGTTATTAGGCTTAGGATCTAATTATTAGGATCGCAGCTCGCAGCCTTAGATCCTCCGGTGGGGCCCTTCAAGGCCCTTCAAGGCCCTTCAAGGCCCTTCAAGGCCCTTCTGGCCGTTCCAAAGTCAAGGCTTAAATCAAAGGGTGACCGTGCTTTTGCCATCAGAGCCCCTCGACTTTGGAACGACCTACCTGAGGGGATAAGACTAGCAGAAGCAGTAGCTTCTTTTAAATCACTTCTTAAAACCCATTTTTATAGAACTGATTTTAAGTGATTATGCAGTTTCCCCTTATTTCCCCTATTTTAGTTTGTCTGTTCTGCTTTATTTTGTATTTGTAATTGTCTATTCCTCTATTGTGTTCATTGCCTCTATGGCATTGTCTCCTTTGCCTCATGTATTTTCTGAAATGTTGTATTGTATTGATGTTATGTTTTTACCTTGCTTCTATGTAGAGCACTTTGTAAACTCTGTTTTGTATGTATTATTATTATTATTGCCAGGTCTATTCAGCCAGCCCGTCCATTTGGGTCAAGTGATGTTGACTTGAATCCTAAGTACGCCTGTAGCACCTCTGCTCCCTTCTCACAAAGCCATTCATTAACAAGCGCACTGAGAGCGACTGCGGAGGTGATGCAGAGCGGTTTGATGCCCTTAACTATGTGTTCATACTCTTCAGCTTAGGAGAACATGATGTGCTGCAGCTGCGAGTGACTCAGAGAACACAAGACACTTGTAGAAAGATGCCACAGTCTGCGTAGTGAGAATAACTAGTAGTAAATCTCCGACAGGTGAGTTTTCTTCAAGCCAGCAGAGTCAGACATCAGTTTGGACGTTGATTGTCGGCCCCACTGTGCCCCTGTGTTTTGCCAGCTGCTGAGCGAGCGCTTCTTAAAGCCAGCCCAGTCGTCGCAAAAGAGATTCATGATGTTGACGCTCAGAAACGTCTTTCGCAGTCCTGTGGGCTGAGCCGCAAGAAAGTGCTGACTGTCGTCACATTGTTAGGACAGCGTTGAGTAAGTATTGGAATTGCGCGTTTGTGTAGGAGTGACGGATCTGTGGTGGGTGATGGCAGCGTGGAAACCGCGGCGTAGCAGATTGCTGCGTAAACGCTGGGCTTTGATAATAACATAAGGATGCGTTAGGCTACATTACGTCCCGTGTGTGCTAATTAGCGCCTATTATTACACAAAGCAGGCTCACATTTAAACTGTGGGTAAAACGTCAGAGGATCGCAAGCCAGAATGATGAGCCGACCATTAACAGGTGTTTGTGTAAATAAACTCGAAATATCCACTTGCTCTACAAAGCAATGAAGGGGATAATCATGCATAATGATATGGAGTGTTTGTGCTCATGGAGCCATTTACCTGACTGCACCAGCTTACTTTAATGCAAACAGAATTACAGTGAAGACTCAAAGTGCCGTGCAAATGAGGATAATCTATAACCACGTGTTACTCGATGATGGAAACGCAAGCAAACTTGCAGGTTGTGTTTGTAAAATTGGATTAGGAGGGCATTACTTTCAAATGGTTCCCTTCCATCCACTGGGAGAGGGTGACGATTTGTGTTTTCAACCTACCTTCTCCTGCTCCTCCATTAATTACAGCTCCCGTTCTCTTCTCCTCATCCCACCTCTCTTCAATCCATCATGGGAAAGAGATTTAAAAAATCTCTCTCATCCAGACTCCCCCCTCCCCTCCACACCTTCATCCTGTCTTTCTTTCTTTTTTTTTACAGTATCCCTTGTCCTTATATGTCTCCTCATTTCCTCCTCCCTCTCCTCTCATATCTGCCCTCCTCACTTCCACATCACTGTCACGTTTCTCTTTTCAACTCTATCTTCCGATCCATCTACCCCTCCGGAATAGCCACCTCTTCATATTTTTCCTGTTACTGCATTTGTTTACCTCGCAGCTCCCTCATCGCTGCCTCTCACTTTATCCAATCGCCTCTCTTTTTTTTCTGTCAGTGGAATGAAAGATGAAGATCTTTTAATTAATCATTCCACGTACTGTTGCTGAGTCCGTCCCTCCGTCTTACGTCTCTGGGTCTGCCTATGGAGAATAAAAAAAGAGACCTTTTCCACCTTTTCTATAATTCATTCAAAGAATAGAAGAATATTATTTTTCCATATTTGGTGAGGTCAGTGTGGCTCTGACCTTTGCACACCTCACTGCGCATCCGCAAAGGAATTATACGGTGAACGTTTACTCGCATTATGAATCTGAAAATAAGAATAGTGTTTTAGTGTAGTTTAGTTTTTATGCAGGGTTAATTAGAACTACTTGATAAAAGCTTCAGTCTTTCGTGTCAGGTTGGCAGCCACAATTAAAAGAAGTATAGTGGGAAGTATAATTTAGTATTTTAGGGGCCCCCTCTCCTCTTGCCCATAGGCATGACCAGTGATCCACCCTTGAGCAGCATAGCTGTGCACTACCTTTGTTCTAACTGTATTCCAAGTATGGCACTGTGGGTCCTCCTCAAACCGTCTACTTTGCACCATAAAGAAATATGCAGAATTACCTTTGAAGCACTTTCTGTGTGTATTGCACTCATGGATGTGCAGATTACCATCGCTGGATTACTATCGAACCGAAGAAAACATTAAAACGTGATGACCCAGAGGGAACTTCTGGCACTATAAGGAGAATCTTTTTAATGTATTTTAAGCTTTATAGATGGATAATAGATTATGGTGATATCCTTTCCAAGTGGAAGTCACACTTAATCAAAAAATACGTGCTTCGAGGCTTCGTGCTCAAATTGGACTTAAAGTTATACTCACGAGGAATGCAGTTTTTGATGCCAAATGTGATCTTTGTGTCACGGCCACTGCTGAAGCTACTACTGTGTTGGTGCAGGGACCAATTCCACTGGACAAACCACAGAAACTAACTTCCATTTGTCCCCCTCACCTCACAGTCAAAGTAGTGTGCCTCCCTCGGGGGGTAGAAGCTTTTCACAGTTTCAAAATGTCTGCTATATACAGCACTAACTGGATGGATTTTATTTTGAACATACGGAGGCCTTGAACGCTCTCTTTATCACAGCAGACAAAATTCAGCTTGAGTGGAATTCTTGGCTGTTTTTCATCAACTTTATGGCACCGAAAGCAAACAATGTGTCTGTCTCGCTCCGTTGGCCTCTTTGCATCGGATTATACTTGGATGTTTGGAATTCTGGCAATCAAATGTACTCTCTGTAAATTACTCTGAACAAGAGCCTTGATCAGATGCCTAAAATGTAAAAATGTCTCTTGCGTGTCTTTCTCTGATTATACAGCTGATGCACAACACCAGATTGTTCCTTCCCTTGCCTGCTGGCGTCATGGTTTCTTGGCCTTTCCCCTCTGTACGACCTCAGGCCTACTATTCCTTGTAGTGATGAGAAAGGACACACACACACACACACACACGTGCACACAGATGTTTACACATTACACCATCACACATATAGACTCGCTGTGAGCCATGATTGTCTTCTACAGACAATAAGAGTGAGGAGTGACCTCTTGCAGCATCTCTGGGTCTCACACTATCTCTCTGTAATCCCTCATCTCTGCCTCTCCTCATCTACACCTGCTTCTCCTCACACTCCTCGGCTCCACTGGTCCTGTCTTGGTCTGCTGCGTTCCCTATAGCTGATTTCTTTGTTTGCAGAGTTTTCTTTGCTAATCTGTTTCCCTGGTGCTTCTCTCTTGTTTGTTGTTCCCAGTTGTTCCTCTTTCTCATTGTGTTTTGTTGGTCCTCGCCTCTTGTTTTCATCCTTGCTCTCCTTGTTTTGCCATACATGCTGTTTTCCCTCCTCATCCCCAATCCCTTTTGACTTGTTACAGTAGCCATATTCCCCTTCTCGCCATCCCTTTGTCTTCCCCTTTCTTCTATTCTTTACTTTCATGTAGCCTTTTACAAAATCCACTCTTGGCTGTATGTTTAACTCCAATTAAATTAAATGAATCAGAATGAGAGTTAATTACTCTTCCTTCACTTGTGAGCATAGAAAATGACTTCATGTTACGGGGGCATATTTCACTGGTGCAACAAAAAGCCAAGACACGCAAGACGTCTAAAGGGATGAACACTAATTAAATAGCGTGATTAAAAGAAGCTTTGGAAGATGGTCATGCACAATTTAGCACAGCTCAGCACGCCACCGAACCCCAGTTTGACAGGTTTGTTCACAGCTCTTGTGACATAACATTCATAGGTAAATGTTTTGTGAGCACTTTGCTCAAAAGCTGAGGTTTAAACTTCCTTCTGGGTCAGATATTGTAGATTCCACTCAAAAAAAAAAAGCCTCATAAATGAACCTTGTGATGAGTGCTGAGTGAGTAGTGATGACTTTGAACTTCAAGAGTTGAAAAGCGAGGGTGACGGAAACGGAAACATGTAACGTGGTGCACCCCCCCCCCCCCCCCCCCCCCCCCCCCCCCACACACACGCTCACTGTAGAAGTACACTCAATGTCCCTGATAAATAAAGACATTTTGAATGTGTATTTTAATAGAATAACCTTTGATCACTTCACCGAGATATAGAATAATACACGGCGAGTAAAGAAAAGCTTGCACGTCTGACCCACTAAGAAGATTGCAAAGGATTGCTCACAATGCTGTAAAAATAACACCCAGAAAGTAGTAAAAAAAAAAGAGCTCCAGGGAAGAGAATTTTAAGAGTCATTGTCAATCAGCACATTGTTTCAATTACAGAAAATGGCTTCTTTTTTTAATATTTAATTAAAGCTTTTTTCACCAACAGCTTAACAAGAGATATTGGCTGCCACTGTATTAAACAACGAAAGTTAAAATGGAGCCGTGGTGTGTATTAAAAAATGTGGACTTCATGTTTAATGCATCAGTCTCTGATTAATTATCCCTTCTGAGATTGTGACGTGTTGAAACTGATTTGGCAACCAGTGACTGTGGCCCCCTCCACCCTGCGGAATATTATAAGAGGGGAAGAAAATAAATGGGCTTACATTTTCACACGGGCTGCAAGTTTATTTTCCCATCGCATTCATAATGTCGGAAAAGAACTTGCTCTCTCCGGTGTCTGCTTTTGTTTTGCCATCTATCTCGCATTTCTGCTTCCTTCCACACACCCCCTTCCCTCAGCTCTCTCTGCCTCTCCGCATGTGTCCGCTGTCTGTCTGTGCCGAGAAATAATTATCTGAAAGATTAATTGCAACCTACTGTACTGTGGTTACTGTCAACAGCCCCGCCGGACCATACAGAAAGAGAAAGTGAGATAGTAGTAAATGCAACAAGGGAGCTGTTAACAGACTGGGATGGAGAGCGAAAAAAGAAATTCAGGGGGGTGGCCTGTGCCACGGGAGGAGATGGAGGGAATACAGAGGCGGAGGACAAGATGCAGAGAGGGAAAGGGAGAGAAAGTGGAAAGGAGTGAGAGACGGGAACAGCGTGGAAGGGAGGGCTTGGGCGAGAGAGAAAATGGAATTGGAGGCTACTGTAGCGTTACTCCATCTAGATGGAAAAATATAGGTGGATTGAAGGCTGTGTGTGAGAGAGAGGCTTAGGCAGCTGGTTATATGCTTTTGTGATGAGTTGGTGGGCCCCTGTGTGTGTGTGTGTGTGTGTGTGTGTGTGTGTGTGTGTGTGTGTGCTTGTATGTACAGTACTTGCATATGTGTGTCCTGGTGAGGGTAAGTGAATGCACTACCACTGTGCTTCTCTTGGGGGAAGCAGCACTTAGTAGCTCATATATACACCTTGATGTAGTCACACACTGGGAAGCGCAGCATTGAACAGCGTGTGAGCACCTAATGCATGTCGACAAAGCCAATTTGACCTTATCTCGACCTTAAGATAGTCCAACATCTTTTTTTTTTTAAAGCAAATGTACTATTAATCACCATCTAAACCTTTTAAACTACTCTGAGGACACCGAGCCTAAGGCTCAGTTCTTGGAAGTGTTCTTTTTAATATTTACATGATTCCATTAGACCACATTATACAAAATGGTAACATCAACTAACATAATTAGGCAGACAGCAACCAAATGTACCTTGCTCTGTGACCAAGTGGCTATATATTCTCTCCGCAGGGGCATTGGACCAACAACAATATATTCTTTTGCTAATGCAGGCTAAACTGAGCGAATTGTTTTTGGCACAAAAGACGGAATACTTCCAGTAGAGCTCATCTACACTTTCTATCTCCAAAAACCTTTAATAGTCACATCAATGCCAATTGTAAAGTCTTCATTCTGCCATGTTAAAAAAAAACATGGCAAGAATCAGATGATTTCTTGTCCAGGCCGAGCTTAGATAAGCTAATCCATGCTTTAATTTCCTGCAGGTTCGATTACCGTAATGGTCTTTTCTCAACTCTCCCTGAAAACAACACTTTGGCTCATTCATCATGCTGCTGCTGGAGTCTGAATACAGAAAACAGGAAAAGTGAATATTTGCTCCAGTTCTCAGGGCCCTGCACTGCCCTCCAGTGTGTCAGAGCATCTCAGACTGTCCATCACCATATGAAGGGTTAGGGGTTAGGGGTTAGGGTTAGGGGTTAGGGTTAGGGGTTAGGGGTTAGGGTTAGGGGTTATGGGTTAGGGGTTAGGGTTAGGGGTTAGGGGTTAGGGGTTATGGGTTATGGGTTAGGGGTTATGGGTTAGGGGTTAGGGTTAGGGGTTAGGGGTTATGGGTTAGGGTTAGGGGTTAGGGTTAGGGGTTAAGGGTTAGGGGTTAGGGGTTAAGGGTTAGGGTTAGGGTTAGGGGTTAGGGTTAGGGGTTAAGGGTTAGGGGTTAGGGGTTAAGGGTTAGGGTTAGGGGTTAGGGGTTAGGGGTTAGGGGTTATGGGTTAGGGGTTAGGGTTAGGGGTTAGGGGTTAGGGTTAGGGGTTAAGGGTTAAGGGTTAGGGGTTAAGGGTTAGGGTTAGGGTTAGGGGTTAGGCCTCTCGGTTGGAGGGATGCTAACTTTTCCTAGATTGCAAACTAAACATGGGGACGCAGCATTCAGTTACTGTGCACCACAGAGCTGCAGCAAACTTCCAAAGGATATCAGACTTGCACCAACTTTGATCATTTTTCAACCACACTGCAGTGTCTGTGACTGAACCTTAAATGCCGGCCATGAACCATCTCATGTCGCTTAACACTCTAATTTCCTTTTTTTAAATGTTTCCATTTTTATAATTCTCATTTTATTGTTTGTTTTTCTTGTGTTTGAACTGTTTATGGACATGTGTAGGAAATGAGCTTTAATACACTTGCCTTGCATACTCTCTCAGTGTGATAAGATTACTTAGTGTTAATTGTTTGAAACTGTGTTTGAAATTAGTCTTCAAGGGTAGTTTTTGGAATATGTTCGCAAAAGCCTTCTTTGCCCCTTTCCCTGAATTTGTTTCCATTTTTCTGCACTTTGAATCTGTTCAATGGAAACAAATGGCTGGTAATGGCACCAGTAGCAGCGATACTAAAATATGTGTCGTTGCAATTTGAATACTGTTTCACACGAGTGTAGTTATCAATGTGCTCAAGGATCCTCCCGGCGCTGCCTCATCAATTACTTTGCTACTCAATAACTACTGGCAGACTCAAGTACAACAGTAAATGAGATTCTTGCATAACACGACATGGACCAATAATGACTTTGGAAGCTCACCGCATGCATTGGGATTGGTGGCCAGGTACTGCAATCCTGCACTTAAAATCCAATACTTACTGCTCACATACCAGTGAATCCTTCTATGAACACAGCACTTTTAACGTTACGCAATGGTGTGAATACCATATGTCTCAGTTTTGGCCCACTGTTATCAGTTTAAGCATCATCAGCATCATCATTTACCATCTTTTGGCTGCCAGCTCTCGAGCACATCACACATTTTGATCAGTGAAACGTATTTCTTCTTGGCATTTTGTCATTAACTGATTAATAACAGTGGCTCTGCCAGAGGCTTTATGAGGAAGGTGTGGGGATGCAGTGATCCAATTGTTTTCAGTCCCAATACCTAAACCTGGGCTTTGGGTATCGGGCCGACACCGGGTACCAGTCTGAGACCAGTAAGTAGTCAAGCTGCATGCCTCGGTGTGTGACTGGGATCATCTTTTATGTTTTTGACAACATCTGGTCTGACTTAAACATTGCTCTTCTAACATTGTAAAACTAAACGGAACAAAACATACTTAGATAGGAATTGGGGTGAATTGTTATGCATTATTAAAAGAATAAACCATGCACTAGCAACTTTAACAGGAATTATTTACATTTTGGATGCAGCGAACAAATTGTTCAAAACTTAAACAGGGTAAACTTACAGTTTGTAATGTATAACGTATACAAACACAGTAACAGAATTGAATAGATCAGCTCCATGTTCACCAGATATTTCAGTCAGTATCAGACGGATATCTGTGTTGCTGCATCCCTCCGAGAGTGTAACCCTAATATTCCTTGTACGTGGGTCAATGTTGTCTTATGGTATGATAATTGGACTGCAGCAATGTGCAGATAATTGACACAGCCAGATGGACACCACTTTTCAGACACCAAATAAATCACCAAATACATTTGTACTAAGCTGTGGGCCGCCATGTCCATCTTGTGCAATCAATGTGCTCCTCCTGTAAGATTGCTGGTATAGATACCGACCTGAGAAACATTGCAGATCTGTTGTGAGCAGATGCTGCAGCAACAATCTGCCCTCTCTGCCCTCTAGATGTCCACAGGGCAGATAGACGAGGGAGGGAGGGAGGGAGGGAGAAGGTATTGCATTATGTTAAAGGTTTAACTTGGCCTCTGTACATATTCATCTCATAACTTCACCAACTTCTTCTTTCACTTCCTTTTTCTGACAAACAAATTGGATTTATTGTGCAGCACACCATGTTGAAATTGTACCAGAAGTACCATTTATTTACTGCTGTGAAAGCACACAGCAGAACAGAAAACACGAGGCTCCCGCTGTGACAATTTGAGTGACATCCGGCAAAATAGCGATACATAAAGCAATATAATGCTGCACACACACACATACAGGTGTTGCGTTTAACTAACTGGTTTAACTACCAGTTGATTGACTGGTTTGCCTATATATACAGTATATATATATAGGCAAACCACACTATGCTATATATCCTTTTTTTTTTTCTAATTTTCCGTTGTATATATTACAAGCTCAAAACCTCCACCAACATAGTATTGCACATTATTTCATTCATTCGCCCGCGTGTTTGCCGTTAGCAGTCTGACACACAGAGACGTGGCTGGTAAAACCACACAGACGGTGAGCAGTTGGTTCATCTCAGCGAGTCATGTTGGTCAGTTTATGAAGCTGTTACATTCTGACACTCCAACCAACCCACACAGTGGGCAACCCACCAGTATTCATTCTGCTCCTTCAGTCTGGCCACATGGTAGGTGTATACATGTCTGTGGGAGGGTGTGTGTGTGTGTGTGTGTGTGTGTGTGTCAAGTGTATTTTCTGTGTCTTTTCATTTAATGTGTGCCTATTTAACTGTTTATTGGATATTCTGCTTGTCTGTGTGGGTGGGTGATAAAAGTACTCGGATCGTCAGCGTCCATGGGGCCCATGGAGGAAGTGCACTGTTGTTTCCTTTGACCCCGCCTGCCTTGGCCCCAGACTCATTCACTTGAAGGGAGTAAGGATTATGATCCTGCAATTGGGTATTAATGCATTTTTTCAAAGTTTACCACGTAATAATTTAAATAAGGGCCATTTAAGTGTTGGTACCGGGAAGTTGATTTGACTCAAATATGACAGATGTCTCTTTCTCAAATCTGTGGTGACTTCACAGCCCGGCACGCTTCCTTGAAGCTTGATCTGCATTTGTGTGCCTGCCATGGCCGACAGTGTGTGTATGTTCATGTCGGTGGGAGCCTGCCTGTGTGTGTTTGTGTCTGTCTGTGTGGCTTCTGAAACGCGCAGAAGGGGGTTGTCTTGTCGTTGTGCATCCGTCAGTCTTCCTGTCAAGACAGTCAGACTGGGGATGGGGGGGGAGACGAGACGGGGAAAAGGACGGATGAGAACAGGCGGAGAAAGAGACACAGAGAGGCGTTTCTTTGAGAGGAGCTTAAATTAGAAAATTGTTTCACAAAGTGTGTGTTTGTGTGCACGTGTGTGTGTGTGTGTGTGCGCGTGTGTGTGTGTGGTGTGTGTGTGTGTGTGCTTTGAGTTTTTGACCCTTGTAATCAGCAGGACAACGAACACCCGACCGAGACACACGTTTTGAGAGCCCCTGTGGTAAAAGAGGAGTTTACACACAGTGACAAGAAGTCCCTACAAAGATAAAACCATGTGTAAAAGAAAAAAAGATCATTCATCAATAATAGAGTAAAAGAAATCACCAGTTCATAAATAATGGGATACCCCCCACAAGACACTGAGAAACACACACACACAGAAGTCCCAGCCGGACAGGAGTCAACACCCTTTTAGAGATTGTTGCAGTAACAAATGCAGTAATGAGCTCTTCAAGCCTTGCCTATACACACAGGCTGGCTCCCCCATGTGTATTCACCCAACTCAAACATTAACAGTCGAACAGATTGAGTGCACACACACCACATAATCCAAAGGCTTTCTTTTTCTAACTGTTTCTCTCTCACACGCGCACACACACACACACGTACACACACGCACACACACTCACACACACGAGAGCTGCTGAGCACACCCCTGTATCTTCAATAATGTGTCAACTGTACTTTAATTAAGCTTGAATGACCTTGCCTGGTGTGCTGCAGTGTATGTGTATGTGCATTCTTCATGCCTAGTCACAGATCTGTGTGTGTGCGTGTGTGTGCGTGTAGGTGTGTGTGTGTGTGTGTCGGGGGGAGGGGTGCGTGCATGCTCAGTCAACTCTCTCTGTGTCTGTGTTTGACCACAGTAGATGGATTGGCTCGCCTCTTGGCCTCTCAGTCCCTCGGCTTCGCTCCCTGAGGGACTTCACAGCACAACAGACCATCATCACGTTCTCACCTAGATGTCGACCTCTGGACCAGAGGAGCACAGAGCTAAACTACTTCCACCATACGGGTCGAGTTATGTTCGATCACAACACAATTAAACGCTGTGTTGTGCGACCACGTCGGAAACAAGTGTTTCTAGCTGTTGCGAAATGGTCTCACCGGAAAGCAAAAAGCTGGCCGTCATAGAAAGGGGGATATTATCTAAACATGGGGCAAACAACACACTCGTTTTTATTTCCTTTTTTTACAGGAAAAAGGACAGAAATAAATTGGTCACTAATTAAAAGAGAGAGTTAGAGAGAGAAGCTAAAACCATGGCTACGTTGCTACCTTTAGTAGTTCTGCCAGAGTATGCTGGCCCCTGAAGTTGGCAATATCGTTGTCTCTTCATTTTGGCCTCTTTTCCACCGTGAGTTGGCATTTTTCACACCCAAATAATTAGCTTTTAAACATGCTCTCCAGTGTGGATGAATCCAGATGCACTGGCATGAGGTTTTTGTTTGGTCAGGGAAAATGTTGCTGGACATAAACTCGCAGAGAGCATGGGGGCTGTATAGTATAAAGTAAAGAACATGACTTCCTCTGCAAACGGGAATTACATTCATGCGCCCATTCATTTCTATTCTGGTTAAGTTGTTTGACATTATTAATAGAAAAAGATACAAACAGTGGCGATTTGTTTGAGTCTAAAACAAACGTGCTTGTCGGATGCTTGTTTAGGTGCTTTTGTGTCTATTTGTTATTTGCACCTGATTATTTGTTATCTACATATAACCAATGTTGGGGATGGGAGGCAATCAATCGTCCAACTACGCCATTAGCAGCAGCCGAGAGAAAGGGTACGCGTGTCTGTTAATTTGTGTCAGGCTACTTATATTCACAAAGCAGCCAGAAGAGAGAGAGGGCGAGAAAGAAGGGAGACGAACGGTAGAGACGACCGAAAGGGACAGAAAACAAATGGAGTGGAAGGAAAAACAAGATCCGTGGCAGCGAGAAAGAGGGACAGATTAGATGGGAGAGGGGGAGACCGAGTGAGAAAATGGGATGAGAGAAGTGTCAGGGAAGGCCACAAGAGTCAAAGTCAGCGTTTAATCCCGGAGACGGCTCACAGGCGGGCCAGGAATCAGCCTCCCTTCAAGCTACCGACTGCACAAACACGCATACGATATCATGCAAATCACGTGGTGAGGTTCACCCTCATATCCACTCAGTGCTATTGAGCTCTCAAACGCCAGCATGTCTGGAAAATAAACAATACTGCGTGAGCAAACAAGCATTTTCTCCATTGCGCACCACGTGACCTTTATGAACAAGGACATACGGTCGTATCCAGGATTAAAGAGTCCAAACGTTCCCCAGTGCAGCCCCGGTATTTGACTAGACACCAAACAACTATGTCCGTTTTTATTTATTCACTTTGAATTTGACGGTCCAATAGCTGTTTGAAAGAATTATCTGCACTGTTGGAAATATTGGATTGGAATAAGTATCAGGGAGAAATACTAAATCTCTCCATTTCATTTGAACATATTTGCTTGGAAATCTTTAATTGAGTCTCTTTTTACATAAGCGGAGCACATGCCTTGATGTATACCAACAGTATCTGCCGGCATTTGTTTTCCAAGGCAAGGACATTAGTTACTCGAGAGCAAATTACTTAATTCACAGGCCATTTAACACTTATCTCTTCCACCCCAGTAACTAGACACTATACTGTCTGCAGCACTTCCACTAGCATTAGCACGCGTGTTCATTTCTTCATTACCTTTTAGCATTAGCTTAGCTACATACTCGGTGCCGCCCTATTAATTAAGACTGTTTGTAGCGCGGTATATTTCAGATCACGTCAGCGTGCTACCTGAGGCAGGACCTCTCTGTCGTGCCTTGTTGCCTCCCTCATCACACGCCTGTTTCTCTTCTCTGCCTTTACTTCTTTGCCTCCTCGCCTTCCCTCCTCTCATTTTCTCCTGGGGTCACTGGCCAACCATGACAAAGAAGGGAGCGGTCTGTGAGCTGAATTTCTATCCCTGTGAGAACCTTTTTATTGAGATTTAGACCCTTGTCATAAGAACATGTGTTTGGGTTATGAGATTAGGATCCGATTGAGGTTAAACTGTAATAGGGAAAGGTTGGGAAAAAATGGTTATGGTGTGGGAAATGAATGTCAAGCTGTGTGTGTCTATGTGCTTCAGACACTAAGATTGGCTCTGTTATTATCTGCACTGTCGTGTCCCCCCCCCCGCAAGTTGGGTTTATGTGTGTAAACTCATGTGCATGGAATAAGATGTGGCTCTGTTTTGATTGGAGTAAGGGATGTGCAGTGGACGAATGCAGGGAAGGAGATGAGAAGAGGAGTGGGTGACATGATAAAGTGGAGGGTGGGATGGCAACATGGAGGCGGCAGGGTGTGGGACAGATGTCCAACAGAGAGTGATGGGTGGCAATGCAAACAGGAGACCCAGTCCCGTCCTCTACAGGCGTACATGACAGATTTGAGTGTTTAACAGAATTGGTCAGAAATACAAGATGACAGGTAAACAAATCCAAAAAAGAGCAGGCAAAGAATCCAAAGTCAAAAACAGGCCGGCAGGGTCACAACAGGTTACTTTGCATACGTGACACTGACACTAATACATTTAGTAATATTGTGATCAATTTATTATATGAGATACTGTAGTGGATTAACCCGCCCTATCTATTGATGAAATAGGAATCACATAACTAGTACGAGTATAATTCTGATTCTTGAGTATATTGTGTAACTAGTGCTGGTAAGTGCTGAATTAGAGAATCCACCATGACCTGTATTTTCACAGTGTGGTATTGTAACTTTTACACAAGTAAATGATGAGAATACATGGATGTTTTTGACCTAGACTCTCCATTGCTCACATTAATCTAAGTAATTATATAATCGTATACACCGTGTAAAGCTCCTTTGTAGAATGTGAGTTAAGTAAACATTAGCTCTCTTGCAGGTGTTATCACAATTCAGATTTTCTAATACGAGACATGTAACCTCGCCTGTTTTAATCTAAATGGAGATGCATGTAAGCAATGCGTTTAGCATTTTTATAAGAATCATGTTGGGAGGCTTTAAAGCTGCTTGAGTTAAACTGATCTGAGGAGGGAAATCAAGACGGAGAGAGGGACAACAGGACACAAAGACGGATTAAGGGAGAGAAACAGAACGAGTGACAGAGACTGAATGAAAGAGACCAACAAACACAAAAACAACCTCTAAGCAAGACGCACAGAGAGAGTCTGTCATTGAAGAGGACTAATGGCTGATAAACCATCAGTAGTGGTTATCATCTGGCCTGTAGCGGTCAGTCCATCCTGGCCTCCCCGTGACATCACTTCTCCTCACTGTAGGGCGTTGGGCGTTAGCGTCGCAGCGACAACTGGCTCTCCTCCAGCTGTTGCCAGGCGGCAGTCTCCATGGAGATATATATGGTGGGGAAGGGGCTTTGGTGGAGTTGAGAGGAGAGAAAGGGGAAAGGGGCTCAGGGGCTACTGTGTATATGTGTCCCTTCATCAAATGCATTTTTCAAGGTGAGATAATAATGCTGTTAAATTTAATGATGATGTTGACAGAGATTAACCTCCATACTGGCAGATATGTGGTTAATTCCAGTGGTGTTTGTTCGACCAACGGCAAAAAAACTAATAACTCTCTTAATAATGTGTGTGTGTGTTTGTGTATGTGTGTGTGTGTGTGTGTCACAATGCAGCAGTAATAAGGATCTATTGTCTTCCTGTCTCTAATGATTTACTACCTGTAGCTAAGATAGTAGAACACACACACACACACACACCTACCCACGCACACACGCACACACGCACACACACACCAACCCACGCACACACGCACACACGCACACACACACCTACCCACGCACACACGCACATACATATTCACCCACAGTCTTGATTTTTCTCTATTCTTTCATTTTATCCCTTCTGTCCCGCTTCACTTCACCACCTCCATCTCTCCAACTCCCACGTCGCCCTCCCTCTTGTAATCAGATGCGGGTAATACGCATTGTCACCACTGGGCAAAGTCACCTCTTCCTTTTCTCATTGGCAGTCGTCACGTCCACATTGTATCGACACATACTGTACATGTTCTCACCCCCTACTTTGACATCGGCGACGCATTTCATTCTCTGCACCAATAAACCTGATGTGTATAATGTTAAAGTCTTATTGAGCCTTCTGCTTCTCAGCGTAAGCAGATGAACTGAGACTAATCGACATGCACACACTAACATGTCTGATCATGTCACAATAGTTGACATGATCAACTATTGTGTATGCAGGTTTTAACAGTATTTGTGTGGCGATGTCAAGTCACTATGTGAGCCTCACAGGCTTACAATCCTGTTGTAGTTTATAAATATAAATATTCAGTTTGGTTTTTTTCACCAACAAATTGATAAGCAGAATTGGTAAGTTATCTATAAAAATGGCAATTTCACTCATTCCATTGTTGCTCTACAGCCCCACTGGAAGTCACAAACCACAGGTTACCATTAATGACACTGCAGGGTAACGTGTGTCAGGCCAACAGGGCTGTTGTATTCTCTCTCATGTACGATCAATTATTTGTCACACATCCCCAGATGATTGTGACTGATTTGACTATTTACCTCATCATTTCCCTGCTTGCTTTTTCTGCTTTTGTTACGTGCCGCTCTTACCAATTGCGTGAAAGCATTTGCATCATGTCCAAGCCTGATCAATCACTGTCATCTGCTGCGCCGAGCCTGACAGATCCTTATGGCATTCCGTCTGCTGTGATCAATTTAGTTACCGGAGGAAGTCCAAACAATAGCCCCAACTCATTAACTATATTGCCTTTGTGAAGAAGCACCTCTGCTGTTGTCCCCCCCCGGCAGGTTCAGGTCTGATTGTATATAAGTGTATTCATTCCCTCTTGACAGTAGAGTTGAAGCCGGCTTCTGCTAACAGCTGCAGGAAATGGTATCGGCGAGGGTCAAACCTGGGCATTTCCAATTCTGTATCTGAGTGTAATGTGCATGTATTATTCTGAAAGTAGCTGGTCTTCACACTGGTTTTACATTCAGTACTGTTTTACCTTTAAAATAATAGACCCCATTATTTCTGCAAACACTTTTATCAAATAAAACCACAAAATGAAGCGATGTCATTGTCGTCCACATAGAATGGACTTTGTATGCTTGTTGTTCCACCTGTAAATGTCATTTGGAAGAAGCGTATAGGATTTGCCTCCAGCCAGGTAGTACAACTAGAGTTGCTCCACAAATTAAAATAAGTTTATCGTTCTAATTGCTCCACGACTGTTGAAGTTAAAATGTTATTTTAGACCCTCAGTGGAATCACAGGCGGTTCAAACACAATATTTGTGCCTGCACGGATTCGTGTTGTTACGCTGCGAACTGAGACTCCCTGGCTAGCCCCGATCAAGTGTGTGGAGTTGCATCTCTGCCAGGCACTTTAATCAGCTCCACATTGCATGAATTCCCTCTGTAGGCCCGGCCTCCCTCCCCTTGTGCCTGGCAGCCTGTTATTTTCCCTGCCACATCCCACAGCACATCAACCTGTAAGTGTCATTTAGATATCAACACACACGGCTCCCCTGAGCTTTTTCTTTTAAATTAAAAAATGGGACGCGCTCCCCTCGCCACCAGGGTGCCACGTGTTTGTGTGTGTGTGTGTTTGTGTGTTGATGTTCATGTTGGCTACGGAGAGACAGTGCTATTACTAAGAGTAACCCAGTGTTCCCCTGGAGGCATCCATGAATCAAGAATTACTTGTGTGTCTCTCTGTGAGAAAAGCGCTTCTTTTAGAGCTCCAAGAGATAGGTATGCTTATTCTTGCTTGTGTTACTTACTGTGTGAGCGTGAGTGTGTATGTTTGTATATATATATATATTTGTGTGGGCTGAATGTAAAGAAAAAATGGGTAATGCAACCCAGTAAATCTTGTTTTCTCTCATTGCTGTGTCTCAAATACACACATTTGCTTGAATTTGTAAACCTCAGATAAGCAGGGTGATTATCTACTTTAAATGTACTCTATTTACTGGCTCAGTGATAACTTGGCCTTGTTGTAAGAGAGATGTTGTTTGCAACCTAGTTTAATAGCAGTATAATTATTTAATTATACGTAGCTCATATGTGTGTAGATGGAAAAAACTGTGTTTATATATATGAATCGTGGAAAATGACATTATGTACCGGCCCTGCATGTGGAGAAAAATGAGCTGTCGGATACAGGAGGCTACTTTGTGTAAGTCCACGTACACGTTTCCCATTTGATCAAAATTAAGCTCTCAGAGATGGCCATGTCTGGGATGCATACTTTTTACCAATATTGAACAGCCATGACAGCGTGTGTGCGTGTGTGTGTGTGTGTGTGCGTGTGTGTGCGTGTGTGTGTGTGTGTGTGTGTGTGTGTGTGCGTGTGTTTTGTGTGTGTGTGTGTGTGTGCACGCACAGCACATTAGTGCCATTTTTCAGGAGATACACTCTAGCGGGTTTTAGCTTTGCCTAAATCTGTGCCATATTAGTATTTATATATTCAACTCCATTTTCCACACGTTTACACGCAAGCACAAGCACATAGTAGGTACAGAAACAGTGAACACACACACACACACACACACACACACACACGCACAGACAGAATGCTTTATTTATTTGTGGGAGTTTTTAAGCTAATTAGTTTGAGTCCAGGGGAAAACCGTAATTGCCTCCCAAGAGTAAAGGGGGATGATAAAGGGAAAGAGAGAGGACTGGAGGTCTAGAGGGAGAACGTGCACTGTAAAAGACTGAAAGAGAAAGTTGTGGAGTGGGAGGAGCTTTGTGTCTGCAAGTTTAGCGATGGAACATTTTTGAAAAAGGTTGAAAAAGCGTGTTTTGACATGAACCGTCTTGAAACGTACTCCTTGTCTTTGTGTTGGTCTGTGTGTGTGTGTGTGTGTGTGTGTGTGTGTGTGTGTGTGTGTGCGTGCTAAGATAACGGTGTGTTTGTGAAGCGTGGGCGTTGAGCGAGACATCGCTAACTGACGCAGACAATACTGTGTAAATTGATTTATTGGAGAGACTGAGAGGGAGCAACGTGACAAAAGGCAGAGACAGAGAAAGGACAAATATAACACTTTAAATCTTTACACAGCTTAAGGAGATGGAGCAAGACAGGTAGAGACACAGAACGACACACAGTTACAAGAAAAAGAGAGACAGATGCAAGAGAGTGATGCAGAGATGAAGTGATAAAAGGAAAGACAGAAATTCAATGAGACAAAGGATGGAGATGATGAGAAAAAAAAAGTCTTCTTTTTGGCTCAGGCAATCAATCATTCTATTAATCTCCATCCTTCTTCCATCTCTCCATGAATTTAATACTGACTCGCTGCCTTCTGCTCCCGACACATTGTACCTTCATTTTTTTCTCTGCTTCTATTCTGTTCTATCCAGCAGTTAAACAAATGTAATTGATACCAACAGGAGGACATTACTTGAATTATTTTCCAATTCCTCAGCCGGTCTCCGTTCCTTTAAACAACTTCAAAGGCTCCATAGAACACATGAAGCGGCTTACATGGTTTGTATTTACTCCCTCGGTTTTCAAAGTCTTAGAAATTGATAAAACAATTCTCAATCTGAAAAAGTAATACCTTTTCAGTAACTCATCCCTACTTAAAGTGTTTTAAAAAAAAGCAAACACACAATAAGCCATCAATTAGATGACAACAACGTAAGTGATTGTATTGTATTTCCATCCTGGACTCCAGATGTTGTAACGTTCTCCTTTGTCCTCTTCCCCCTCTCTTCACGTCGGCATCTGTTTGTGACAATGACAGAATCCAACATACGTGCACAATTATGACACAATGATTGAACACAATACAAGAGGATTATGTGTTCTACAGTACAGCGAGACAGTGTGATCCACCAGCTGCCGCGATGCAAACACTGATAGCTTCATCTCAGTGTGTACCGGAGGAACAGAGGACAATGTTGTTAAGTTAAGTTAAGTTAAGTTATTTTTTTGTAAGGGCAATAGCACTTTTTGTCACATTGTTGACTAGATTTCTTTTAAACAAAAAGTTTCTTCTTCTTTCTGAAAGTCAATCTTGGTGTTGTGCAGCATGTGGTCCCCCTGCATTGCTTCACTGCAGCAGGCTTGTAGATGGTTCAGAGGACTTTAGAAGCTGCTACGTAGTTTCTGTCTGGCTCAATGGTGCATGTAACACTGTTTAAACCAAAACCAAAACTAGTGTTACAGAGATATTCCTGCATATTCTGCAGGAGAAGACACATCCATCCTCCGTGCAGTACTCTCCTCTTTCTTTCCCTCTCCACCACACTAACTCTCCCTGTAACTGCTTTCTTTTGGAGCTGTTCCTGGTCTTTCATACAGCGCATTGTCCACGTGTCCATCAGCAGTTGGTCTCTTGGTCCTTGTACGTTTCAGGGCCATTAGTCACATTGTCACGGGGTCACCGCAGGTCCAAACAGAGTGGAGCTTGGGCTGGTTTACTTCTTGGTGCTCTCCGCTCATCGGTTCATCTCTCTTGGTTTCTCTCTGTTCTCTCTCCACTTAGCTATCTGACCTCCCCGCTTTGTCTTATTGTTAGGTGTCTAACTATCGAGCTCTTCCTCTGCTAGATACACTCTGCATGTCTGCAAGTCTGTCTACTATATGTTTACATGTCTTTATTAGCAGGGAAATAGACAATACGTGCTAAAGCAATGGCTTATGTGAAATATATGAATAGTAAAACAACAATGACTCATGTTCTAACCTCTTCCAACTCTGCATGTCCGTTTCACCTCAATTCATAATGAGGTGACACGAAGCTCGCTCATCGATATTTTTGTGCAAATCACATGTCGTGCAACTATTTGAGGCTGCATTTGCCTCACCTGTTTTCTCTTGAAGTCGTAATTCTTTAAAAAGAGTTTTTCCTGAACGTTTTTTTTCCAAACGGCCTTGTTAGGGACCATTTTTCTAGCCTGCGTGGAAAGCAGCAGGACGGTGGATGTGCTATTGACTCAAAGGTGCAACCATGTGGCTCATGAATGTGTTTTTAATGGACAACAATGGCACAGAGGAAGGCTCTGGCTACACTAACAATATGTATTCGTGGAATACATGGAATTTATTTACAATAGGAAAAATACATAATTTCACAAGCCCCCAATCCTCTATCACAATGTCTAACCTTTCTCTCTCTAACCCACCACTTCGTCTGTTTCGCATCAGTTCAAATGAATTCGAAGACGCTTTATAGACATGATTAAATCCTGCTCAAATTGCTCAAGCACATGTGCAAATCCCATTACCAATACATCTCAATTTAGATTGAATAAACAAGTCCTTACAAATCTCACAAATATACGCTCTCTGTTCTCTCACTGCGTTGAATGTCAGGGAGATTCAGTGACCTTTATTTAGAAGATGACAGTTTGTTGATCCTTGTGGGGAAATTGTGAGTTCACACCGACAATTTCGCTTTTGGCAATTACGACATTAATTAGGTATCATAAGTGGGAGGTATGGTGTGTTAGAAAGACCACAGATTGGAAGTTGTTTATAACAGTTCCAGCTGTTTACTGTGATCAGAAGATACAACATAAAAAGGAAAAGCTCTCCGTCTGTGCAGCCTGTTTCTTGCTCTCTCTGACTTCTACGCTCGTTCTTTTTTACCCGCCTGTCTGTCAGACTCTGTGTCTTCTGCGCTACTCTTTAACTGTATTATAGAGCCATTTTCTTACAGTAGCCGCTCTGTCTCCGAGCCTCCCCCTGCACCAGCTATCTCCCCTCCCACGGCTTCAAATCAATGACACTGCACAGGCCCTTCCTCTCCCTCTGACTTTCTGAATGCGGTTCTCTCTCTCGTTCCCTGAATGCTTTCCCCTCCCGCTGAGCTTTCTTCCTCTCTTTCTCTCTCTTTGACTGCTCTTGCCCCCATGTCTCTGCCAGCCTGTCTCTCTCTCTCTCTTTCACTCTGTCTGTCTCTCTCTCTGTCTGTCATCTCTGCTGGACAGTTAATCTGTTTCCATAAAACTTTCTCCGTCCTTCGCTGGCTGGATCGGAAAATGTCAGATGAGAGCCAGAGAGCAGTGATTTCTTTTTTTTCTTCTTCTTCTCTGACACACACACAATGTCCCTCTCTCTGATTCGCACACATGCAGGCGAGTAAGTACGTACACATGAACAGACTCAAACATGAATGCTTCCTCCACTTCTTCCCCCCCCCCACACACACACACACACACACACACACTCACGCACGAACGCCCGTGCACACACATCCTCCATTGCTCACACACATAATTGGTAATGCTGTCTTCTACATACGACAGCGCACACATTCGGTTCTCTTAAAGGCAGCAGAACACACTCTAACAGTATACACACAGTGTAGCGACTGGTGATGGTGTCTAATTTTTTACCCCGTTGACACGTCTCATGTAGGCTTGCCAGTAACAAAGCCTGTGAATGTGTCTGCTCTTCAACACCACAGCCAATTAGGGCAGAGATCCTGAGCGTGGCTTTTAAAATCCTGCAGAGCGGAGGATGTGAACAGACAGTCGTAAGACAGCCATGTTCTTTTATTCCCTCACATCATTATCTCCTCTCGGCTCGAGCCTGTGGGGAGATCATGCGTTCGGTAGCGTGTGCGTGAGTGCATGCATGCGTATCTGTCCGTCCACGGCTAACATGCCGACTACCGGACCCATCAGTACATTTTTTTTAATTTGTTAATGTAAAATGTTTTATAAAACCTTTTTATTGGCTGTTTTACACTGTCTTAGCTTAACAAAGGACAAACTGAACCAATCACTTACAACAGAGCATGACTTCTCATGCTGTTACTGGAGTTACTTCCACTGGGAGGAAAGCTATAGCTTTGAGCTGTCAGCCAGAGGGCAGCAGGGTCCTGTGGTGTGTTTAGCTACTTGAAACACACAATACATAAATGTGTTTCAGCTGAGTACAGTTTGTAGGTAAAGGTACTTTGAGTTTGGAGTTACACACACTTTACATCAGTGTTTACATGTTACCAAATATCTAATGAAAGTAACCAGATACATGTACTCCTGTTGTGTTTAAACACTGCTGAGGTACTTGTATTTTGATAAGAATTGTATATGTGAACATTTGTATTGAGTTACAAAAACTGCATATATATACGTATATTAAAAAAAAGAAACAGTTAACTCAGATTTAATCTATAAGGCCTCAACACTAATGGTGTTTTTTATGCCACTAACAACTATTATCCATAGATGATATTAACAGAGATGCAACATTTTTTATTTTAGGGATGCTTTACATTCACGGTTGAAATAGTTTTTTGTGACTCACACCCAGAAGAGCTCTGCCTTCTCCAGAGTGCACTTTTCTAGTCTCGTAATATGGGGAATAGGAGGTGACTTTGTCATTTTGATGTGGAGAAAGCAAATTAGTGATGCCAATCTCAGTTATGGATTAGTTTAAATGTAAATCCTCATGACGGGGAGAAAAAAAAAGAAATAAGGAAGAAAGAAAAGCGAGTGCTTTTGTGTCTGGTTAACCACTCTGACGATTTTTCAACATGTCGGATCTGAAAAAGAAGTTTAATTTCACAGCTACTTGGGGATGTTTTTGTGAATCTGGGTGTGTGCATCCGTTTACTGCTTGTGATGTATGTGTGTGTCTCTTGGATGCCTCTCGGTGTGTGCCTGTAGTGTCTGTTTGTGCACACGTGCCAGTATTTCTTTTTTCAGTGTCAGTAATTGTGTGTCTAATTGAATAGCAAAGTGTGCGTGCACGAGTGTTTAACAGCAGCTGTGTTTGTCTGCAAAGGAAATGGAGGACGAGCTCTTTTTCCATTCGCAAACAGGCTGCAAGTGTGACTCTAATTCAGAGGATCAGTGAAAGACTCATAGTCGCAGCTTCTTTCACATGGGTGTCTGAAAATGATGGAAGAAAACGTTTACGAGTGAAACGGAGAAGGGGGAGGTAGATGTGCCGAGCGAAAGCGCCTTGTTTCCATAACACTGAAGAAAGCTGGATTGAGAGGAAAAAAGGGATGCCATTCTGAACTACTACAGCAATGGAGTGAAAGAGCGATGAGCGGACATAGAGTTGAGAGGTTAAATGCTGGGCGAGAGGATGAAGCGAGACAGAAACACGCACACGGAGAATAAGAAAGACAGAAACAGACGGGGTCATGCCAGTTTCCTGCCATTGTCAAAGTCAAATGCCGCCGGTCGCTCCAGAAACATGCAAATGAGGTGCAAATGAGTTGAACCGCGAGCGGCGAGGGGCGGTCTTCATGTCGACGTTGTCATGGAAATGCCCCGGTGACTCACGGAAGCGCACGTGCGTGCGTTTGTGTGCAGGCATGTGGCTGCATGGATGGATCGGTCAAGGGAGAGGGGTATAAAAAGAGGGGTGGACGGACGGCTAATGGAGACGAAAGAGTGAGACACTGTTTTCCTCTCAAAGGCGAAGGAGAAGATGGAGAACTGCACCTGGCCACTAATGTAAGACGCTGGAGAATCCTGGAACACATTTGATAGAGCATGAACTGAATAATAGTTGAGGGTAAACAATCGATGTTACTGGTGGAAAATGAGACAGGTGGAGAGGAGGGAAGCGATCTGACGCAGATGAGGCTTTCGAGAAGAGAGTGTGTCTGCGTCGTCGGTTCATCACTGTCATGTCTTATGTCCTTCAGGTCATACGCCTTCTCCTCCATTTATGCATTATCTTCCATTTTGTTCCTTTGACACTCAGCAGCGCTCAGCTAGTCCTCTTTCAATTCTCAAGGTTTAATCTCAACAGCCTGACTCTTACAGGCTGTTATATATTTTTCTCCTTGGATATGAGTTACAGCCATACTACAAATATGAGTGTTTACTTCAAATAAGGCGAGAGTAATATACTGACAACAGCCATCCCTGTCTCAGTCCATCCCTGTCTCAGTCTCTCATTAGTTTCTCCAACATAGTCTCTGTGTCATGCCCCTTGACCCACAAGGCCCCCTTTGCCATCTGTGTGAGATGCACCGGGCTCTTAACTGCCATCCGGGGGTGAAATAAAAGCAGGACTTTTAACAGGGAGACTGCTGTTTGTGTACTGTGTGAAACCACAACTCAACGTTGACTTGTTTTAAAGTTGAAAGCGTTGAGTTTAGGGACACGACTTGCTTAACTTACGTACGTGACTTAAGTCACAAGAGCAAACGTACTTATTTAAACCCAAACCGTGAGCTTTTCCTAAACCTGCACGCTGCTTGTTGGAAAGTGACGCTCGAGAGGTACACGGAGCGCCATCCGCACGTGACAACTTGGGCATGAGAGTGGGTTGCAAAGTCTCAACAGGCCGCTCCTTTTCACTTTGAGTGACATTGAAAGCAGCGTTTGCATCGTTCTCAACCACTTCCTCTTGGGAATGGATCCAGAGTGTGCAGCAGTTCATAAAGTATGCAGTTTAAAGTGGAGATTCCACAGTGACTGCATCTTTATGTGCATATCAATATGATACTGTATGCAGAGAAACAAACTCTTAATTACATTATGAGTCAGAAGCCAATTGAGATCCCGGGGAAAAAAAGCTCATAAAATAAGCACATGAGTGCGAGCGGGAGGAGGTAATGACTCTCAGCAGAAGCAACAATGGACAAAGAAAAAAGAATCAGGCATAATGAAGAAGAAAACATCACATGAGTGCAGGTATGGAAATGAGAGAGGAGAGAGAGAAAGGGGAAAGGAGGTAAGTGAGGGAAGGAAGTAAAACGAGCGATGCGAAGAGGAGTGGATGGACAGATGAGGGAAGAAAGCAGTCGTGCAGGGAAGGGCTTTGAGGCAGGGGAGAGGGCTAACAGAGGACCATGTTTCACAAATTGCCATTTCAGAGGAGCCAACGGAGGGATGAAGGGAGAAAAAAAGGAAAATGAAACAACCACAGACCGGCTCCAGATTGCACACAGCGAGAGATGTACTCAAGCACCTCCAAACACTGCATCATGCACACATGGGTAAACACACAAACACAAGTGATTCAGACACAGGTAGACAGAGATGCACACCAACATGATGTGATGGGTAAAGTGTGGTAGCATACTCATCGTTGTGTCTGTGAACCCATCCTTACCTCTCATTGATTCGCCTCATGCACTGACCCCGACACATACCCCATGTCAACTCTCATGAGACTGAGAGAGATTTTACTTCTCGCTCCGACTCTCTCATAGGACTTGCTGCTTCCCATCAATTTGTGTTTCCACTCACCTTTACCTGAACCCAACCTTAGCCAACTTACCCAACCAGTCATCTTCAGCAACCAAAAAGTAAGAAAAGCAGAATTCAACAACCTTTTTCAGCTCCTTCATAAAATCCTGAAGCTTGAGTGGAAACATGGTAAAACGGTCTGATCTGGTCTGATTTGGCTTTCCTAAACTTAATTTGCGAATGCGTGATTGATACGCACATTTCCAATGGGAGCAAAGTGTCACAGGGCATGATTTTGGCTCCATTTGTACATGCAGCATTTCGTAATATGCTGGCAATGTCACGGGCTGCCGCACAGTGTGATTGCATAGTTTGTCACCATTGTAATAATAGCCTCTTCTTTAAATTAAAAAGAAATGTCTTAAGTGACTCATTTACATAAATGTGGAATTGTACATTTAATTTCTGTTTATCTCTATGCTCATCCAGAGGATCGACAAAGTCACCCCTCTCCTCACCATGTCTCCGGGGTTCAGATGCCTGGCGTATGCATTCTATATTTTGTCAAGACACCACTGTGTGTTGAGGCATGATTACATTTCTTCCAAATATACAAATGAGTGGCTTGAATTGATTTATTTCACAGTGCGAGAAGGCAATTTCATGCAGAGTTGTTTTTGAGATTTTGGGACATGTTTTGTTCTCCTGTGCTCATTCCTGCCTCACAGTACTGTATGTTCAGTTATTCACATGGTGATTCTAACCCCGAGCCAAAACCCAAGCCAAACATCGGGAAAAACTATATTTTGCAAAAAACTTTCTCACTCTGCATGTTTAGAAATAAGTGAACAACACACACACACACACACACACACACACAGACAGAGTTAGAGACACTCTCACTGTCTTTGTCTCACTCTGTTAAGCCCTCCAAATCCACCAGGCGCTCACGCTGCAGCGTATCCTTCCAGAAGCCTTGCTGACGCTCCTTTCTCTTGGCCCTCCTCCCTCCTCCCTCCTCCCTCCTCCCTCCTCCCTCCTCCTCCTCCAGCTACACGCTCCAGTGACACAGGACATCATAAAAGTCCCATCAACGCGGCACCACTTTTCTTCCCCTCCCACCTCACATCTCCCCTCCAGTTCACTCCGGCCATCAGCTGCAAATGAAGAAGTGGACTGAAAATGTAACGGGAAATATGTCCTCCTCCCTGGCAATTTGACTCCAAAATTCAAAAAGAGGTTATTGCCACATTAGATAGTGAAAGTGGTAACTCCAAAGTTTAATATTTATGCTTTTTTTTTTTTTTGGGGAGGAGTCAGGGGGGGCCTTGGCAATATACACTACCGTTCAAAAGTTTGGGGTCACTTAGAAATGTCCTTATTTTTCAAAGAAAAGCACTGTTTTTTTCAATGAAGATGACATTAAATTAATCAGAAATACACTCTATACATTGTTAATGTGGTAAATGACTAATCTAGGTGGAAACGTCTGCTTTTTAATGAAATATCTACATAGGTGTATAGAGGCCCATTTCCACAACTATCACTGCAGTGTTCTAATGGTACATTGTGTTCTTAGAAGACTAATGGATGATTAGAAAACCCTTGAAAACCATTGTGTAATTATGTTAGCATAGCTGAAAACAGTTATGCTAGTGAGAGAAGCTGCAAATGAAGCATTCTTTGATGAAAGGAAAGTTTGAAGAACAAAATTAATATTTCAAATATAAATCATTATTGCTAACCTTGTCAATGTTTTGACTATATTTTCTATTCATGTTGCAACTCATTTGATAAATAAAAGTGTGAGTTTTCATGGAAAACACGAAATTGTCTGGGCGACCCCAAACTTATACACGGTGTAAACAAACACACGTGTTAACACTTAATAATAATAATAAAAATAATCCATTTAATTTATATAGTGCTTTTCTAGATACTCAAAGACACTTTACATTATACACTGTAGACACAGCTACGGGGAGCAATGTAGGGTGAAGTGTCTTGCTCAAGGACACATCGACTAGGGCGGGGATTGAACTGCCAACCCCTTGATTGAAAGACGGGCATGCTAACCACTGACCCACAGTCACCCCACTTAGTGTGTGTTGTATGTTCTCTTCAGGTCTACAGTTAGACACATGGTTAATTCCCTTTTGGGATGTTTAAAACTGCCCTCGATGGACTGGCGGCCTGTCCAGGGTGTCCCCTGCCTTCGCCCTATGTCAGCTGGGATAGGCTCCAGCGCCCCCGCGACCCTAATGAGGATAAGTGGTATTGAAAATGGATGGATGGATGGAATACGAGGTAGCCGTTTTCACAGATTGTTGAAGCCATTCCACCTTTCTGGGCATATAAACTGAGTTCTCTGAACCCGTTTGCACTGTGTGTGCATATAGAGCAAAGGATGCAAACGAAATGAGGTCTCACATTTGTTTTTGTAAGAAGCAACATTTTATTAGTTCAGGCAAAGCGGTGGTTCTCAAACTTTTTGTTTCTGTAAGTTTTAAATAAGAATAATAATAATATTTTCAATGTCCTGCACAGCCCATCCTTTTTTTCTGTTGAGCACCGTCAGCGAAGCATCTTATTCCTCTCGAAGGCGTCGTCTGTTTTTCTTTTCCTCCCTGTCTCCCATATCTGTCTGTGGACCTCCGGACTACCAGTGTGAATGAGCTGCGTTGCTATTGTGATCTCTAATTTGTTTACTGTTCCGCTGTGAATAAAATACTCCCAGGTCACTTTATTAGTTCTGCATTACGTTTCCACCTGATCGCACCTGTCATGTCTCTGCGTCCCACGCTTTGAGAACTACTGATCCAAAGTTCACATGCTATGCAGATGAGACTGCGTTATGTCACTCAAATAGAACCAGCTGTGGTTGAATAACTGCTGATCTGGATTACGTCACCAATCGTTCCTTCCATCTTTAGTATTTATTAGTATTTAATAAGCCTGACTATTGATTAATTCAAATGAATGAAGTTGTTTTTTTATTAGTATAACTTTCAACTGTTCACACCACATCTGGTCCTTTCATCTATTTCAAAACTACAGCCGTCAAAACTACTACTAGAATTGGTTATATATATATATATATATATATATATATATATATATATATATATATATATATATATATATATATATATATATATATATTGGCTTTGTGTCACTGAATGCTGGTGAGGAGCAATGTTGATTTTAAGATGTTTAACACCTGTATTAGTCTCTGCAGTCAGTGCCCCATGCCAATACATCTCCTCCACATACGTCGCTTTACAGCTGGCTGTTCCTTAAGTTTCAGGATCCGTGAACCTGAAACAGCAGCTTTCTTCATTGCCTTTAGGTCAGTCAGTTTTAAAGTGGCCTTTAAAGCGACGACTGTGAAGTCTGTCTGTCTTTTGCTTTATGGACTCAAGGTGTACTTTGTGACACTCGCTGTATAAAGATGCTACACAAATACTTTTTTTTAACGTTTTACAGTACCTTACCGAGGACAACAACATGTAAACCTTTCTTATGATAAGAATGTAGTTGAATCACTGTTTTATCAATAAGTAAGTTGGAGAAAAACACACTTTTATTTATTTGAAAACAGACACACACAGACACACACACGTTATGTACGGATCTCAAGGTTGACAAGATAAAAGCTCTCGGTAAGAATAACAGTTCACTGCTTTTTCAGCTGTTTTCACTTTTCCTGTTATCCCCATTGATTTTATTTTCCAACCGCATCCATATTTCAGACGCTGCTGTATTCGCTTAAAGTATAGGCTGTTAGTTCACCTTTAGAAGGTTTTAAACGCAGCTTCACATCGGCCTCCTACTCAATGAGATCACTGCCACAACTGAGGGAAGTAGCCCTTTGAAAGTGTGGGACACAATGATGTGTTGTGTCATTCAGGTAATGTGAGAACTGTGTCACACTGTTCTGCCTCATACTTTGAGGGCCTTCACCATTCTCTTCTGTCAATATGGGGCAGATCCACTGGGAGAACGGGCTGAATACATGAGCCATTTGGAGGAGAGCCTTTTCATGCACTGACCCTCTCTGGGGTTTTCTGAATTCTGTTTGTGTGTGTGTGTGTGTGTGTGTGTGTGTGTGTGTGTGTGTGTGTGTGTGTGTGTGTGTGTGTGTGTGTGTGTGTGTGTGTGTGTGTGTGTGTGTGTGTGTTATTTGTAACAAGGACCAATCATAAAGGAGGTTGGCGCGACTTTCAACTCAACTTCGATTAATGTACAGAAGCTCTATTGTTGTTGTTGTTGTGGTGGTTAGTGGGTCAGTGTGTGTGTGTGTGTGTGTGTGTGTGTGTGTGTGTGTGTGTAAGAAAACTGGTTTTGTAGTGTTTTATTTCTTTCCTCTATTTCCACCAGTTAATCTGTTTGATTTAAATTATCTCAAATCCAATCAATCATATAAAGTCCTGGTAAATATCAGATGATAAAACCACTATTTGCTGCCGGCTCGGGGGCTCAACAGGGCAGCGGACCGTTATGAGCCAGAACCTCTGTGTGAAAGCACAGTAAGGTTTCACATTGAAGAGTGAAAAAAGCAAAATGTAGATCTGACAAACTGAAGAAATAATCCAAATGTTCTCTTTGAAGTTGCCAAAAGAAAGAAAGCATTGTGACACCTTCAAAGGGTTAGTGTGTGCTTGTCCCCTCAGGCTTACCGTAGGATGCCTTCTGCTCGGTGGTGACACCATTCAATGTCGGCGCTTTGACTATGCAAGAAGAAATAAAGAAGTCTAAACCTGTGTGGCCACTTCACCACAAAGTTAGGAAGCCTTCTAACCTCGGGGACACATCATCTCATAATTCGTCTCTGAGTTAGTGGGACTCTGGTGCATAAGCAGCGGCTCATTTGCATTCAATAACCATTTGTCTCTTCACTTTCTATTACCGGAACATTCTCTGAGCCGTCTCTTCACAAAAGGACCTCATTCACTGTAAACAGCAGTGATCAGAGTCTTCTTGCCACATAGCCCACGACAACTTCTGTAACCCATTCAAATATGGGTTTGAACTTTTCTGTTTCCGGTCATTCATTTTTGTAAACAACCAATGACGATTAGCCGTGCATTTGTCTGACTTTTCTCACATTAGTGCGTAAACCGGTGGGACTACAGAGGTGGTAAACTGTGGGACTTTATGGAGGCTCTGATTGTTGATACGGATAAACAACTCTGCAGAGTGTTTACGGGGTTGTTTATTGGTCGCTGTATTAGCTGGGTGGCGTTATCTCAGCCCATGGAGCACACTTGGCCTCCACTGTCCCACAATAGGATTCAAAGGCAGTAGATAAGTATGGGAGCAGGACAAGTGGGGAAGAGGGAGACAATGTGGAAAGATTACAAAAATAGAGAGAATGCTTTTGTTTTACGACTCACAATGACCTCTGTGTTTGACGAGTGAGATGGGAGTGAGGGAAAGGGAGACGAGCAAGGGACAGAAGTGACAGATGACGCTGTAATTGGTTAATAATTCCAGCAGAGGGACATGAGTGGGTGGGTCAGGAATAATGGAAAGGATGCAGAGGAGAGTAGGAGTGGATAGTCGATTATGTGGGGAATGGGGTATGTCACAAATATGTGAAAATGCAGCGCAGTTCTCCTTTCGCGGTTGCAATGACATTTAAACAGGATTTTCTATGGAATAAATTGCTTGTAATCATTTAGATTTTCCATCTGCAGTAATCACGCTGCATTTTTCTTCCACTTGTTTGATTCTGCCCACATACACACATATGCTCGCAATAAATACATCGCTGCATTTGCACACATATTTTGCGCACACACGCAGCACACACACACACACACACACACACACACAAAGGCACCCTTATCTTCCCTGCCTCCCTTTGTGTCTGTCCTGGTGAATAAACAATAACTCATCTTTGTGACAATAAAAGTTGACACCCGGCCCTTTCCGTGAGCATCTATTCACGATGAATGGCCCTCAGCACAATGAAGGAGCGCCACACACTCGGCCCGTCCCTCCTCTCCTTCTACTAACTGCATCTGAGCCACCATGAAGACACTACCACCACCACCACCCCCAAAAACCATTTTTGCCATCCCTTTCTCCCTTCTTGTAGTTAAATTCAAATCATACAGGCTGCATGATGAATCCATTGTTACCAAAGCACTTCACAGAGAGAGGTAAAATGCGGGCTGAATTAATGGGGGCTCAGAACCAAATAGCTTTCAAAAAGCAGCTCCTCATCAGCTTTTCTCATCTCATCTTCATCCCTCGCTCTTCTTTTTGCTTTCTTTTTTGTTTACTCTGGCTCCCACTTGCTTTGTTTTTTTCTCCTCCCCTCAGGTCTTAAATAAATGCTCTTTCTACCTCTTCCTCCCCTCTAATGAAGATTCCCTCCATCTCTCTCTGACACCTTTCATCTTCTTATGTTTCTGTGTTTTTTATCCATCACGTTGCGTATCTCTCCTGCTTCCTCCCGCTGTCTGTCTCTTACTACCTCTGTTTTTTTCTTCTCATTCTGTCATTACAAATTACCTTCCCTCTCAGTCTCTCCCGTGCAGCGCAGCACCGTCTCCCACGTCGGCCTCCATTATCGCATTCACATGCTCTTTTATTTCTTCCCTGCTCCTATACTCATCTCTGCCTGTGTCCTCCTTTCACTGTTCATGAGCTGCCGGGTGTCTACAGTCCTCGAAGGCAGGCTGTGTTTGGTGTCATGGTGAAGCTTGTCTTGTCACCGCAGGCAGCTTTCATCACCACTGGCCTTAAAGGAGTGTGCGCGCACACGCACACGCACACACACACACACACAACCCAACACAAATTTAAAAGATGCTGACTCGAAGCAGCAGGCGATTGATCTCTTCGAGGCTATTTTGGCCTACGGGCTGTAATATTGTCAAAGTGCTCTCTTGTAGTTATGCATTACGCTTGTGTTTGTGAGAGGGTGTGTCCACGCCGTGACTCCACACAGGGATATGAGCGGTTTGGATGTGCATTTGTCTGCTCTCTGTGCATGAGTGTATGTCCCCATGCGCTAATATATTGTAGGTACCATTAGCCAGGACTTCACATCTGTGTGTGTGTGTGTGCGTACGGGTATGTGTGTGTGTGTGTGTGTGTGTGTGTGTGTGTTTGCGTGTATGTGCGTGTCTGTGTGTGTATGCGTGTGTGTGTGTGTGTGTGCGTGCGGGTATGTGTGTGTGTGTTCACGCGCATCCTTTTTAGGTCCTCCCCTCTCCTGTCCTCTCTTTGAACTCTACTCCACCGTTTATCGCTACAATTGCTGCACATAAGGACCATACCAATTATATTCTTGGAACACACACAGACACACACACACACACACACAACTACGGCTCAACAGTTTCCGTTATTTTTTACCCAGAAAAAAACTAAAAACTAAACATTTTTATTGAAATAAACCGATTTAACTGACTGGAAATATGTTTAAACACAGATTTCCAGTTTAATTGTGTGTTCCCACGCACCAAAAAGTTGCTCTGCATCCTGCCAGAGGCAACTGTTCACCTCGGTTCACAGCAAACCAAGGACCTCCTGTGGCAAAGACAACTCAGAATAGGCTTCTGGTAATAGATGGAGAAGTGAAAATGAGGAGATGCTGATTATCCTGCAGATCAGCCCTCCAAAAGCCCCTGGAAGTAATAAAGAATAATATAATAAAAGATTAAAGTGATATTGATTCTGCAAATGCTGTTTTTTTCCCCAAGAGTTTTGCATTCTTAATATTTCCTGTTATTAAAAAAAAATAAAAAATGTGGAAAAATCATTTTCTTAGAAAAATATAAATGGAAAAATAATCACTCCCCCAACAAGCAGTATTTTGACATGTGTTGGATGTGGACGCAGCACACACAGGAGCAAGTACACACTGAGGCATCAACACAACAACAACAACAACGAGGACAGTATTGAAAGATGAAAAGAAAAGAGATGAAACACGGGACACAGACAAAGAAAGACAGACAGAGAGAGAGATAATGCAACAGATTATGAATACCCAGCAAGGAGCAGAACGTGACAAACAGATAAGAAATGGCATGATGCAAGATGGCATGAAGCACACGGGGCAGGAAGGAGGGAGTGGCAGTGGGAGAAAAAGGTTGGGAGTCAAGGAGAGGTAGCACGGTGGAGGTGGGGGGGAGCAGAAAGGGGGAGTAAAGAGAGAGAGAGAGAGAGAGGGATAAAAGGGTAGGGTGGGCTGGGGGCAAAGATGAAGAGGGCTGTTGAAGCGATGAGGCGAAAAAGCACAGCACACCAGGGAGAGATAGAAATGATGGAAGGATCGCAGCTGAGGCACCGGGACAGAAGAGACACCGTGATCGAGGAGGCCAGAGGGAGGGAGTGATGGTGTGACACACAAGTGTTTCCTGCTGCCTGCAATGATGACGTTATAACATAATGATACAGCTTGTAGAGTTCCTTACACTTGTGCACGTATTTTATTAGCATTAGGAGCACAGTAGGAGTGGAGCGGATAACCATTGAAGTCAGAGGTGCTGTCTGTTTCTGTCACCACTGTAAATGTTACTCAACATAGAAACACTGAGGTTCTCTGGGTAAATTAAAGGTCACAATAGGTTTTGTGTCATCACTTTAAATTATTTCAGTTGTGTTTATAGTGAATGGCTAATATTATACCCATATGCTTCAGGTACTTCAGCTACTGAAAACAAAAGCATGCGCCATAATTCCAAAATTGAACTACTATCCTAAAGTGATCAGATTGAAACTGCTTAATGTAAATTGTGCATGGAACATTGTGTTAAGCTCAGTGATTGGCTGTTCATCACCAACATGCACCTTGAGAGTTTTTAGGTGAACTTCTTGCCATGCACATTCATGTCATTTGTATCTTTGACTTTTGTATGAGAGAGAGACCGATATTTTGTTCAGTTATTATTATTATTCAGTTGCACATTTTTTCTAATGATTATTCAGCCATAAGCATTCCATGCCCATCCACATTTTGGAGACCATTGTCTTTGGCGAGGACAAACAGGATGCGTATGCCCAAAACCCGGGAAATGATCTCTTTAGTTTACTCACTAAGCTGGTGAGGAAGGCCGCCTCCATCATTGGCTGCAAACAGGACTATAAGGAACAGGTGGTGGAGACGAGGACACTGAAGAAATTATTGTCCATATTGGATAACCCGGACCACCCTCTGTCACAAGGACAGATACAGGAGAACATTCCTGATACAGGAGAACACTGATACAGGAGAACACTGATACAGGAGAACATTCCTGATACAGGAGAACACTGATACAGGAGAACACTGATACAGGAGAACATTCCTGATACAGGAGAACACTGATACAGGAGAACACTGATACAGGAGAACATTCCTGATACAGGAGAACATTCCTGATATAGGAGAACACTGATACAGGAAAACACTGATACAGGAGAACATTCCTGATACAGGAAAACACTGATACAGGAAAACACAGATACAGGAGAACATTTCTGATACAGGAGAACACTGATACAGGAGAACATTCCTGATACAGGAAAACACAGATACAGGAGAACATTTCTGATACAGGAGAACACTGATACAGGAGAACATTCCTGATACAGGAAAACACTGATACAGGAGAACATTCCTGATACAGGAGAACACTGATACAGGAGAACATTCCTGATACAGGAAAACACTGATACAGGAGAACATTTCTGATACAGGAGAACACTGATACAGGAGAACATTCCTGATACAGGAAAACACTGATACAGGAGAACATTTCTGATACAGGAGAACACTGATACAGGAGAACATTCCTGATACAGGAGAACATTGTCATACATTCTCATATTCATGTAATGTGTTTATGTAACTTTGTAAATGCTGTTCATCTGTACACATGACATCTATTGCTTCTGTCCATCCGGGGAGAGGGATCCTCCTCTGTTGCTCTCCTGAAGGTTTCTTCCCTTTTTTCCCCGTGAAAGGTTATTTTTGGGGAGTTTTTCCTGATCCGATGTGAGGTCAAAGGTCAGGGATGTCGTATGTGTACAGATTGTAAAGCCCTCTGAGGATAATTTGTAATTTGTGATATTGGGCTATACAAAATAAACTGAATTGAATTGAATTGAACATTCCTGCCAATTAGTCTGTACAATAAATCACCTCTGGTCAGATCCTCCTCAAATTGAACATCAATAAACCTTGCGCCGCTTTCACTTTATACTTTAGATACACTGTATACACTTTCATTTTAATTTAATTTTAATTTCCTTTATTATTTAAATTCTTAAATGTAATATGTCCTGCCCTGCTATTTGTATTTTTATTTTATTGTATTGTATACATGTAAACATTTGCTGCTGCTTCAAGAAATGTCCCCCTGGGGATGAATAAAGTAATATCTTATCTTATCTTATCTTAGTTCACAACACAGAAGCAGAATAATAAAATAGGTGCAATATGGAATGTGACAGAGAGAGTCAGCGAGGGTCTAATACATGGATGGAGGAAGTCTGGACGAGGATTATCAGGCTGATTTACAGCAGATCTTCTCACTCAAACAATTGGATCAAAAGCTTGATGGAGACCAGTGGTCAGCCTAAATGTATCTGGTAGAGGGAGGGATTCAATTACAGCTAACCCCATGAAGCCACCCTAATAATGTCAGACTGATAATTATAACATCTGCACAGATTTGGACCAAATCCCGTTACAGATTCAGTCCAGCAGCAGATCCGAGTGCAGAGTTTATCTTTGAGGTGAGGCTCAGCATGCCGAGTCAGATCCTCTGCTTCCATTGTTGTTTGGATTGGGGTCTCATTGGAGTTCTTGTGAGATTAGAGGTCCTAAAGTTCGTGTCACATAAGCATCCAGCAGGTTTGTTTCAGTTTTATTATCAATGGATAATATTTCACCCTCCTTGAAAAACAACTTGACAACAGACTTGAAAATTGCCTGAGACTAAATAAAGATGTAAGCCTTGATTTGGTCTTGTTAGTTCTGTTTTACCATTATCTCATTGTGCTGGAGAGTCCCCAGGTCGAGAGCTTTCATACCACTGCACTACATTACTGTCAATCCCCTAACACCAACAAGAAGAAACACAATTTGACAGCGGGACACTGTCTCCATCAAAACATGTTGCGGATACCAACACTGTCAACAATCTAAAATATCGTCGTATTTTAGGCATCTTCATTTGACAAGAAAATAAATTCTCTGCAATGCAAATGTTTTTGTTGAAATGCATAAATAGCTGTGCATGACAGCAATATGTATTTTTGTAAGAATGGTATCTCATCTTTCTCTAATCTGTCTATGAGCATAATAGAAAACACCGCTCTCAGTTGCTATGTGTATCTGATGCAGTATATCTAAAGAAACAGGTTTAAAGTCATAGAGTGCCTCCTACGCGCACACACGCAGAGACAAGGAGGTGAGTCGAGCTGGCAAGAATGAAGTTTGAGTGCTTCAACAGTGATTGTGTCTACAGAACATAACAATAATGAGTGAAAAGTTTGACAGAGGAAAAGAGAGGATGGCTTGCGCTGGTGACTCTGAAGCCTTATCGACTGCCCTCCAGACTTCCCCTCCCCCTTCTCCTCTTGATAACTGTAGTTTTTCCCAGGGGAGCAACTCACCTTATTGGCTGCCTGTCAGGGGCAGGTGACTATACGGTCCGTAGGTGAGCGTGTTTGCTGATAGGTGGTTGCTAGGCGATGGATGTTAGTATGAGGAGCTGGGTGTGGAGAAAGGACCAGCTGCAAAGGATGATTGTGTGTAACTATGTCTCTGTGTGTGTGTGTGTGTGTGTGTGTGTGTGTGTGTGTGTGTGTGTGTGTGTGTGAGAGATGCTGTGGGGGGTTGTGTGTTTTTTATGCATTTGCCTGCATGAGTGCCTTTGCAGGGTTCTCTGTGTTGGTTGCTTTCAAAATAACTCCATGATTAAACTGCACAATTGCATGTTTCAATTAAACGGCGCGTGTGTGTTTGTGTGTGTGTGTGTGTGTGTGTGTGTGTGTGTGTGTGTGTGTGTGTGTGTGTGTGTGTGTGTGTGTGTGTGTGTGATAGCCTCTTGCAGGCAGAGCAATGTAATAACTATCATTACCAAACCTTGGGCTGAAGCTTACTTATGCAAGTAGTTACGAAGAGGTTCCTCGGGTCATGAAATAAAACTGGAACCCCTCCAACTATATAACACGCACACACACACACACACACACACACATACACGCACACACATAACTTGGAATCTATGTATGGGTGTGCATGCCCCACATAGTGCCTTATTAGGCCTGTTTGGGACTGCTGCATCTTAATTGAGTCTCCTGCTGGGGGTGTTATTCTCTTCATTAGAATTACCAACAGGTGTACTGGGAACCTCACTGATAGCAGCAGCGTTACAAGTGTTAGTCATGCTAGTTGGGGTCTGATTCTTCTCCCTGGGTTTAGTCTCTAAAAGGTCTCAAATCCCTCAAGCTCCCTCCAACCAACCGTGCTGTTTAAGTGAAGCTGAGGGGCGTATAAAATGCATGCTGGTTAATTGTTCCTCGCTACTTCGGCTCATTTGGTGGGTCCCTCTGTGGCTTTGCAGACTTTCCGGCCAGTTTGAGTCGTCCAAGTGTAAATAGAGGAATGTGCGTGTGCAAGCTTGTGTGTTCACTGTGAGAGTCACGTTGTGCGACTGGCTTGTTAAAGCGGGTTCAACAAGTATTTGCGTGTTAAAGGCAAACAGCGCCGAGTAGCCTGGCTATTATCCGCTGTGTGGGATTGACAGCTGTTCATGTGTGTCTTCATTTGTAATCATTAAGCTCATAATAGTCAACAGTGAAGTTTCAAAAATATAAGCAGGTGTTATAGGATGTTACGTTTTTTTGTCCACGGGACACTGGTGTTGTCAGAGGTTGTTGTGTTGGAGTGAAGAAAGCAAGATTTCAGATATCATCAAGCAAAACGGAATGTATATACATTTATAATGACAATCTATGGCTGTCATCGGCAACAACAAGCACTTTCAGTTTGCAATTGCCCGATATGATTACACTGCAGCCTGTTTAGTGGCTGCGGTCTGCCACATACTCCCTGAATATTGGACCAATTACAAAAATTGTTGTCCATACTAGACACAAAAACATGGGAAAATAAGGTCCAGGTTGAACAATACTGAAGTTACCCTTTAAGGCCTTTGTTAAGGTCTGATTTGGTCCTCTCTGCTTATTGAAAGTAATTTATATATTGTAGATGTCAACTTAATTATTCCCCCACAGCAGTGATTGATTGATCTGTCTGTATTTATGCCTTTGGGCGGCCTTTTGTTCATTGCTCAGTCCAATGCGAGAGAGCGCTAATACTTATTATGTAGGTAAAACAGTGGCAGTGCATTATAAATGAATTAACTGAGCCTGAGGGCAGTTAGACATGTGTGCCCAGGACAAGAAAAAATGGTTCTGGTTTTGTGGGAAAATAAACAAACCTTCATTTGTCTGACAAATACTTATACCGTTTTATGTCTTTTTGAGAAACTATTCCTGCAGATTGATTAAAGGTTAGGGGGCCAAGGTGGCCCTTGTTAGTGCTGGAGGACGTGAAGAGAGGAGAAGAGGAGCAATGGGCTCATGAATAACACCAGTGCTGTTGGGGTCACTTGTGGAGGCAGTGATAGGTACCTTGAACATGCTGTTCAGTGCAGATGTATGTGGGCAGTGCTGTTAGTGCTCAGGGACAGAGAAGAAAATATGCTGAAAAAGAAACACACTTTGAACACAAAGAATGTCACCTTTGTTTGTCTCCCCCCCCACATACACACACACACACACACACACACACACACACACAGGAAAATAACAAAGCCTCAAAAACAGTAACAACAAAGAAAGGAAGAACTTTAAGGGATAAAGTCCAATCAAAACCCATAAGACAGTTCATGTTCAAGGACGTGAGACAGCAGTGGCAGAAAGACAGATGGTGGAAAAGAGAGCAAAGTTATAGCCTGAAGAAAAGTGATGAACTTGTTCTGATCCAATAAATCCTACATCATTACTTTAATCCATTTACCAAGCATTGCCTCATGAACCGCAATTGGTCTCCTCATCATATGTCGCAATTAGTGAGATAGTCATTTGTCTGCATTGATCATCATTTGTGTTGATTCTTGTTGATTCTTGTTATTGTCTATTGTTGCACCACCCGCCATGACAAATTCCTTGTATGTGAAAACATACTTGTCAATAAAAGGTTCTGATTCTGATAAATATCTGATCTCCAAATAAAAACTCACAATAGTGTAATTATTATTTATTCTGAAAAACATTGGTAACAAACAGAGATCCAAATTGATAAAGAGCGAACGCAGCCGGCAGAGAGAAGGAGAAAGAAGAAGAAGAAAGTAAACACAAAGAGATACAATAAGGAGGACTGCTGTCAGATTCACCTTGCAGAAACAGGAAGTGAGTGTCCGGGTGAGGCATTGTTGGTACAAGTCGGATGGAGAGAGCGAAGACAGGCTGATGAAAGAGGAAGAGCAGTTAGAAAAGAGCTGTGACAGATTGTCATTAAGAAGGACAGCTGCCTTTTTCCGCCGTGACTTCCAATCTATAATCCAAAACGCACACTCACACAGAAAAAAACATGCCAGTACTTTTTTTTGTGCTTATTTTCTCTGTTTTATTAAGGTTTGAATCTCCGCTACAAGAGAAATGTCTGCAAATACATGAAAATGGACATAATAATAATTTCATAACATGTTCAGTCTTGGAAAATGTGAGAGGAGAAGGGGGGGGGGGGCTTTTAATTTCACAGTGCTTTGCAGCCAGTTTAATTCACAAGGTAGAGAAACCAGTCATGTTAAGAATGTATGCACAATGTCTTTAATTGGAACAGGCTCTGTGAACTGTTGCCATAGTTATTAGACTTGAAAAATACATGTGAACCACATGGGAGAAAAGTTCAAAACGAGATGAATACAAATGCGTTGCTCCTTATCTTCTTACTGTAAGATTTACCAGAGCCACTTTTTGAAATCAATCACAACATGGGTGTCAAATGATCTCCAATACACACATGCAGACACACAGGCATGCAACGACAAGTTTGGATCTTTCTCGACTTGACATGAAACTCACGTGTCACACTGTATGTATGTTGAAAGAGTTATCAATCCACTTCATCGTGGCCGTGAAGCCACGCCCTCCCCCACTGTAAGAGGTGTGTATGTGACATAATGTGAGAAGACGTTTAGGGGTGGCGTGTTTGCATGTGTTCGATGGATTGTGGAAGACCATTCATACATTGTCATATTCATGTAATGTGTTTATGTAACTCTGTAACTCTGTTCATTCTGTACACATGACATCTATTGCATCTGTCCATCCGGGGAGAGGGATCCTCCTCTGTTGCTCTCCTGAAGGTTTCTTCCCTTTTTTCCCTGTGAAAGGTTATTTTTGGGGAGTTTTTCCTGATTCGATGTGAGGTCCTGGAACAGGGATGTCGTATGTGTACAGATTGTAAAGCTCTCTGAGGCAAATTTGTAATTTGTGATATTGGGCTATACAAAATAAACTGAATTGAATTGAATTGAATGTGACGGTGCAAACTTAGGCAAAGACCGTTGGTACATTGGCTGTTTGGGGAGAACCAACAACAGTTGTCTGTCCTGGCCAACCTCAGTTGGCTGACATGGGAGGGTTGATGGCTGATTGGGCTCACCTCGGCATTTCAGCTATAAATACTGGCCCTTGTGCTCACAAGGGGTGCTTTTCACCATGCTAACTTGTCTTCTCAATTCTTTTCTTCGCCTCCTCTCGTTGCGTCTTAGTCCCACCCACGAGAGATGTGTGCGGAGGAGACAGGAGTCAAGGCAACAGGCATTTAACAAAGTGAGACATCCTTGCCTTAAAGCTGCCACTTTAAAGTGTGTCAATTAATTCTGAGATGTGGTACAGCTATATATATGTATATGTATATATATATATATATATATATATATATATATGATGCATAAGTTAGTGTAATGTAAAGCACCCACTATTTCTCCCTTCCTACATCATCTTCTTTTTCACCTTCAAAACATCCATGCGATGCTTTCATTGCTGACATTTCTGATCTACCCACACCATTGTTCGCTCCTCCAGGAATTGAACCCTTGACCTTTGCACCCAAAGCGAGAATCATACCCCTACGTAGACTATGTTTGTCACCGATTTGTCACAAACTCACAGTGAATGTGACAAGGAGGGAGTCCACGCAAGGTTATATTTAAAACAAACAAGCTAATTAACACAACAAATAACAATGGAGTTGGTAGATCAGTAATATCTGCAAAGAAAGAAGAACAACAAGATGGTTCAGGGTTGATGCCAGCTACTAGAATGCAGAGACAGTGTGAGCATGGGGGGCCAGTATTTATAGCTCCCGGGCCCATGAGCCCAATCAGCTGATGTTGGTCAGGACAGCCTCCAAGGCAAAGGAAGGGGCGTCCACAGCCCAGCGGTCAGATTTACGAAAAATGAAGCGGAAAAAACAGGGCTTCAATGTCTAATGAGGCTCCAGTTTTCAGATTGAGCCAAATCAAGCAGGTATCTTCATCCAGTATGAACAGTAGAAATTATTTTAAAAAATGGACTAATCCAAGTCTATCTCTTTCTCAAAAACATGTACAAGCGGATTCATGTCACTGTGTGTACATGCACAGACATGCACCCCATCACAGAGTCAGACAGGCGTGAATTAACTAATTAAACACACTCTCTTCCTCTGACTCCTGCAAGTCCATAAAACAGCGTATAATCAAGCCGACATACCTACGGTGTATTAACATATTGTAGCTCGAATATGCAGACAGAGTAGAAAGAGTGACGAGAGGGAGAGAGAGACAGAGGAGATGAAAAGCATGAAGCGAGAGTGGAATGGAAACTGATGAGAGAGAGAGAGAATAGTAGGCCGAAAGTGGGGGAGATAGGAGTGGGAGAGAGTGATAGGGGAGCAGTGGAGCAAATCAAAGTAAAATTAAGCGCATTTACATATTTAGATGAGCGCCTCTAGTCAGCCTGTCTAATTATTTCATCTCCATTTTTCATTTGCACGCTGTTCAATCCAAAAGCAGCAGGCCGTGAGGAAAGTTTCTCTCTCTCCCTCTCACCATTACTTTACCACACTCACACTTGTCCCCCTCTCCCTCTCTGACTCCTCTCTCCTGGCAGCAGCCTTTCGTTATTCGGGTCATTACCGTACACTTTTTGTCCGTTCGCACTTGTTCTCTCTGTCTCCCTCACGCCCCCTGCTCCTGCTGTCTCTCATCATGTTTTATGCATACGAGGATACGGCCCCACGTGTGTCCAAAAATGGGTGTGTGCGTGTGTGCGTGCGCAAAGGTCCGCTGCTAATGCCCGCTGCTAATGCCCACTGCTAATGCCAGCTGCTAATGCCCACTGCTAATGCCCGCTGCTAATGCCAGCTGCTAATGCCCGCTGCTAATGCCCACTGTTAATGCCCACTGCTAATGCCAGCTGCTAATGCCCACTGCTAATGCCCACTGTTAATGCCCGCTGCTAATGCCAGCTGCTAATGCCCGCTGCTAATGCCCACTGTTAATGCCCACTGCTAATGCCCGCTGCTAATGCCCGCCGCTAATGCCCGCCGCTAATGCCCGCCGCTAATGCCCGCCGCTAATGCCCGCCGCTAATGCCCACCGCTAATGCCCACCGCTAATGCCCTTTCTACCACCATGTTTTATGCATTGTGTTGTCCTGCCGACGATATCTATGTGTATGCCAGTGTTTAGTGTGTGTGTGTGTGTGCGCGTGTGTGTGTGTGTGTGCGCGCGCGTGAGCACCGACCCGCTATTAAATCTTTCAAATTAGCATGAACCATGTCAGGAGAAGCCAAGCCACGTTAACCTTCTATCACAGATTTTTCCCCTTTTTATGCCTTTCTTCACACTCCACAAATCAGTCTTCTCCTGGCGCTCACAATCGTTCCTTCCCACCCTCTCTCCTCACCACTCTCTCATTCTCCCCCTCTACCTCACTGCTGCTCACCACCTTGTTTGCACCTTTTCTCTCCACATTACTTCCCTTTGCTCCTGTAAATGTCCCCCTCCTTCGACACCCACACTCATCAGCACAATCTATTAGTGTGTGTGTGTGTGCGTGTGTGTGCGTGTGTGTGCGTGTGTGTGTGTGTGCATGCGTGCGTGTGTGTGTGCGAGCACGTGCTTATGTGTGAAAGTGCATCTTTGCTTTGAGGCCTGTGTGCGTGTGTTTCTGTTTATGTGAGCCTCTTTGCTCGTGTGAGTAGGTGTGTTTAGGCCAAATTGTGTGTGGCAGCCAATGTGTGTATTTTCCTGCAAGTGTTTGTGTCTGTGCATGTGCAGCACGTATACGTGCACGTGATCGTGTCTGCTGGCATAAAAGGTTGTTATGTGCTTCAGGTGTTAATTGGCTGAGGAGCTTCGTTAATATTCTCCTTGCGAGCCTGCTCGTCAGGAACAGAGCCGGCAAACTGATGAGTGTGTGATTTTCCTCCAGAGAGAGAGAGAGAGAGAGAGAGTAACAAGAGTGACTTCAGTGCAAAGACCCTCTGTAAGGTCAGAGCGATAGAAGAGTAGAAGCAAGAAAGAAGAGTAGAGCAAGAAAAGGATCGGAAGAAAGCGAACAGAGGCAGAAAGAGGGCAAATAGGGAGAGAGGGGAGGGGAAAGACAGAAAGAGATGGAGAGAAGGAGGGAGGGGAAAGAGAGATGTGAAAAACATAAAGGACTCCATTGAGGCATTGGGTGAAAGGAAAGATTATATCATGCGGGGGAGAAATTATCCCTTTGTTAGGCGTTTGTGAATTGGCGGACTGGGAGAAAGGCGGTTGGCAGCGTAACCCCCGTCGAGGTGGCACATAGCCGCTCAATTCTAGTCCCCCACACTCTCCCACCGACAGCGCACGGCTAACCTGGTCCACACCTCGCTTCCAGCTCCACAGAAATGCACCATCCAACCTCCTGTAGAGCGCACACAAATTAAACATCAGAAGCGGCGGCCTTGACAGGTTGACATACACATCAGTAACACATCACACGCATTTACCTGGAAGGGAAAGAGCACGATAGCGAACTGGTGCACGCGTATATAGGCACAGTGGCGACCTATCTGTCACACCTATCTGTAACACACACACACACACACACACACAGGGAACACAAAGAAGAGAGACTGACACGTGCACTGCAGCAAAGAAAACAGTGACGGCAGAGTCGTGGCCTGTCACCGGGAGGTATGATGCCACATGGATAATGAGTGTTACTCCCAGCGGGTAGCTGTGTAGCATGTGGCTCACAGCGCACACGGAAACACTCGTTAGGAAGCTTCAACAGTACGTTCTCGACTTGGCAGGTAACACTGTTTGCATTTATCTTACTGAACAAGGGATGACGAAGCTTAGCGCTCTGTCGAATCCCAATCGGGGGAGCCTTGCATGGTTCTGCATAATATAATATGCCTCTAATGCCTTTTCATACTTAATCTGTGTGGCTCTCTATGAATGCATGTATGGGAACAGCAAGGGCCAAAAACACATTATTTAAATGTCATGTCGGCATTAAAAAGCTTCCAGCCTCGTTGGTCTATGTACTCTAACACCTGGTATCCTGCAGTTCTCTTTATCAGAGCAAATGAGAAAACCTGCTGCTACCTTTAATCCCGCTGTATCTGACTGCTGGTGTTACACATGTCCATTTTTAGAAGCCCTTTTCAGACATAACCTTTATGTTCTTTTACAACTTTTCAAACTAACTAAAAGGTAGTATTCTAATAATTTCCTCCAAGCAGCAGCTTTGACACAGTATAATTCCCGGTGTGTCCCAGGGTCTACTCAGTCATTCACACTGAAACCCCGTCTACTACGAAATACATATCCTAATTTGCTTTGCCAATTACGTTTTGTAGGAAACGTAATTGCTGCTGGGTTTACATTTTGTGGCAGTGTTTTTTTTCCAGTCCAGAAAGTTATAATAGGTAGTTGGTCATACAGAGAAAAGGACTTAGACGCCGGAGATCAGAGTTTGTGTTCCCCGAAGGTTTGATTCGGTTTTGTGTTACAAGAAAATAAATCTGATCCTATTCTTGGAAAAATAAAAGATTATTTGGGTGGATTTGGTATATTTCTAGACCTTTCTTTGTGTGAGCAATTAGCAGGTGTCTCGTTTTATTATTTCTGACTTGAGATCATTAAAGCTTTTGTCCGCACTGGCATTTAAGAGGAATTTTCATCTGAATTTTTTTGTTACAGACAAATTGGCTCACATTCATGTATAGCTCAAAGACAGAAACATGTCTTGTATCTCCTCTGATAAAAGCAAGAGAGAAAGGTTCTCAGTCCTGTGTTTGTTAAATAACAGCTCTATCTGATGAATTCAACACAGTTCCTTTATTCTTTTCTAAGTAGTGAGCCTCGACTGACTCGTTCATCGACACCAGTCTCTGGAAATCTATAGCGTTCTCCATCTTTAGTTCTTGCAGTCTGTCACTTGAGTGTTTTGTTCTAAAGTGCATGCTCAGTTCTTTGCCATGCTGGGAAAGAATGATCCAAAAGTGTCCCCTTTGATGAATGGTTGATGCATATTGGGATGAGACTAATAATAGGATGTCTACAATGGCCACCACAGCACATTTAATGCACATTGTCAAGTCTTATGTCTGGCAGAGAGTGAGTTTCATCTCCTAGGTTACTGTAGAAAGAGGTAAGGCAAGGTATGAGTGATGAAAAACACCCTGTCTGCTTATATATTCAACATGTAATTTCAGACCACCAGTGACTCAAATACTAATATCTGTTTTGTATTCTTGTTAGCCTGTCTGTATGTCAGCCATATTGACTTATTTGCCAGACTCGGCTGTCAACAGACTGGAAAATAAAGATAATCAAAACTTTGTAATCCTAAATTGTGTGAAGAAAGACGACTGGTGTTACTTGAAATGTATCCAAATGATTGGGCCGTATTGATCCCTGTGCCCGGGAGCGTGAGGTGAGCAGGAAGTAGCCTGAGCCGTGCCTCCAGAAAATGCAGTCACTGATAGTGTCCATAGATCGAGGAACTGTGACTTTACTAATTAGAGAGTTCAGAGCAAACCCAGTTGAATTAGCTAGTGCATGTCTCTAGGCTAGCTATTAACAGCAAGTCAGACAAACAAGAAACCAGAAAGATGGAAGGAGAAGCCGGGCGGAGGGCAGGGAGGGGCTGAGCATGATGTGGATCTACTCAGACCTGGGTCAGAATAGCACTTTTTAACAGAAGAAAATGCTTACAATTTGGTCTTCATGATGTTCTTCTTGTAAATGTTAAAGATAGCGTATCAAGCCCATTTGCAGTATCTATAACAGTAGAGTATTGTGTATTTAGTTTACACTGGAGAGAATCCCAGAGTAAATTACTCAATCAGAACAGTTCATATAATAGTTTCCTGTGAATTATTAAACTTTATGGTCGTCTGGGACTTTGTGGCAACTCCATAAAACAAACTTTACATTAAAACAACACCTTGAAACTACTATTGGAAATGCACTCAATATCCACGATCTATATTCATGAATCTCTACATGTATGAGTTCACATTCCTAGGTTAATGTAACCACACTTACTTCGATCCACCTTTGGGGAGATGTTCATTCGATGTACCTTTACCTTTCAGTAGCAGATGCCCTCCTTCACACGGTGCCAGCTAATAAACCCTCAAGATTCACGCCTACACACACACATATATACATGTAACCTCCACAACATGCTCACACACTCTCCCAACCCACTCACGTGCACAAACCTCAAGGGAAACATAAGAAATAAATTCAACACTTCCGCTAACCCAAGAAGCGCCTTAAGGACAAAGAGAAATTTAATCTTGGATAAGCCTCCCGATAGAATCTCTACATTACCCCTCTGCTGCTGGTTCACAGCTATCCCATCAACCCTTACCTCCCACACCTTGACCCGATTCCCTCGCATCTCTCCTCCTCTACACTGCTTGTTTCTCTTTTCCTCCATTGTGTCTCTCAGACTGTCTCAACTCACCTCTTCTTTTCACTTTTCTTTTCTATCCTTCGTCTTTAGTTGCACTCTTTTCTTCACCTCACTGCTACTCCGTTAGTCCCTCCATCTCTTTGACTCTCCCTCATGTCCCACCGCGTGCCATTCTCCAACAACGGCCTCCCATCTCTCCATCTATTCCCAGTTGCAGTACATACTGTATATATCTATAGTTCTGTTCCTCTCCCATGTCGGAGCGCTTTAATACCATTGGTATTAAATGCTGGCACGACCTCCTTGGCATACTTAAGCAGGCAGAGATCCTTGTAAGGCTGTTTGAGTGCTTAATATTTTCAGCACGCCGCTGACTTAAGCCCCTTAAGTGCTTTGGCAACACTTATTCCACGGTGGCACCAATGAAGCCCATTAAAAATTTGATTTGGATGAGAGAGGGAGAGAGGAAAAGGGAAAGGGGGATAGGGGACACAATTTGCCATTACCTCCCTTCCTTCCGCACACACTGCGACAAAAACAAATATACCCATCAGGGGGTTACCCACACAGGGACTTTGTCACATAAATACACGCACACACTCGCCAGTAGTGCAATGTCTGTGATGTGTTCCTTTTTTTGTCTGTAATTGTGTCCTTTGTTGCTCTATCAAGCACTTTGTGATGACCCTATTTGGTTAAAAGCACTTGATGAATACATTTGACTTTACTTGACTTGATAATAGGGAACAGCATGTTTCAAATTGAAAGCAATAAGATGTTTGTAAATACAATGTGTGGCAGATTAGAACTGATAGTTTATGATAAGTTGATTAAGAACAAGTAGAGGAGCTATTCTAATAGCAAGACTGTGTTGCCTTTCGCATTTTACAAGACAATGAAAGTCAAAGACACAGAGTCTACTGTAGTTAGCTTCCACCATTGGCTTTGTATTGCCAGTTTTATTGCCAATAGCAGTAATGTTAGTACATGTGGCAATGAGCGCGAACAAAGGAATTGCTTTATGCACGATTTGTCAATGCAAAATATACTGACAAGTTGGACAAGTTGTTAGTAATGACTTCTGTTTCATCAGTGTAAAAATACTGATGATACCTTTTATTGAGCCAGGTTCACATCAACATAAATCATAACACAGGCATAGTCCCGTTCATGTCTATTTCCACATCCACGTTGAATTACAAATGCCACGCGTAAACATCTATACAGTTCTTGTCAGCAGACAGCCGTGTGCATCCCTGCCGCCGTAAAAACGTCCATTTAACATAAAGAGACACTATGATGCCTCTGTGTGTGCCTGCAAGGATAAATTAATGGATAGTAGATAGTGAAAGGGCCAAACAGGCAGCCAAATGTACACTCTGCTTCAGTCAACACTGGACAGACGAGCACATTCAGACCCCACACATCGCCACTGTATGTTGACCTGAAAGAGAACCATTGTCACTGCTTCCAGCCACACACACACTCATCTCTAACCTTCACAAAATAGAATGCAAAATATGCAGACACTGATCCCACACTGACACACACACACACACACACACACACACACACACATTCTAAGCAAGGGGAGGGTGGCCAGGGTTATATAAACAAGTGGAACAGAGCAAACAGATCCACTGGCAGATGGATGTGATTAACAACGACACTACATTGGGATTATAGCAATTTTCATAGATCAACAGGACAGAAGTAAAGCGAAAGGAGGACAAACTTGGAGGAACTAACGGTGGATTGACTGGATGACTTGAAGGAGGGGCAAGCGAAAGAGGGCAGAATGGATAAACTAAACACAATTTGAGGAGATCAATTTGAGTGAATCGAGTATATATTGTTTTGCAGTCTGTCTGCTGTCAGGCCCCAGACCTGAGTTGCTGGTAACAACCAACACAGAGTAATTTTCTCAGCGCCAGCCAGTTGACCGGTGAAGTCGGAGCCGTAGGGAAGATTGGCAATGATCCGCTTTCGCCTTTGCCAGAAGTGTCAGGGCCATCGCCGTTAGAGCTCATTGCTCAGTGTTTGCAGTGAGAGTGAGAGAGTGCGGGTAGTGTGCAGTGTAGTAATCTAAGGATGACTCTCGCACTTTATTCCGTCAGATAGGGCTCAGTGAGGTGTGTGGTGCAGCTCATCACGTTTTGTCTTTGCACTACAAATACACATATTAAACACACATACTTGCACATTCAAACACGCACGAGAGCAACAGTCTCCCAGAGACCAACGATGCATTAGATCCTGACAATCAGCAGAACTCTGTCCGGATCTTAAACAGGGCAGACTTTTAGATCAGTGTGTACGAGTGACTGTTTATCTAGAGTGCACGCAGTGGAGCATGTTGGAAAGGAAGAGTGAGGCAGGTCGATGCTGCACGATTACGCTGTCTGATAGCATGTGATTATTCTGAGGGTCTAAAATGACCATGTAAAAATCACTGTCCATTTATGCTGCAGTGTATACATGATAGCATATCGAATAAGTTCCAGCATTCAAGCGAATAAAAGTAGGTACCTGTGTGAGTAATGTGCAAGTCTCTGGGGTGAAATAGCAGACTGAAAAGTGTAATATCTGAAACGAACGCATCTGACTGCAGTTTGCTCAACCCCTTGCAGGTTGGTTATTCTACACAGGGAAAGCACTTCCACTTTACAATATAGAGCGGCACTCAACCTCAATGGCTTTTATTTAACCTTAGCTATCTCCAGATGAGTTGTGGTAAGAAAGTGTCCCCATCTCTCCAGTGGCCTGGACGGTTTGGTGATAGCTCAAAGGAACATTGAATTCTTCCTGACGATCTGTCGGGCTAGAAGTGCAGAGAAAACCCTGTTTGACTCACTGAAATACAATGTGTTCGAGAATGAACATCGATGCCCTGGATTTCTCTCTCCTCGAGGGCACAACAACGTAGGTAGCTCTCTTTCAAAAGTTAGCATTCAGTCGCCATCAGTAGAGCTACTTGCTTTGGTGACAGTTTCTCAGCCTGTGTCTGACTGAAATATAGTATTATTGATGTTTTCACTTCCTCGGAGCAGTGTGGTTTGACCTATACGAGACAAGCAGTCTGTTGTTGTGGTTAATTGTGTGGCAGATTGTTGGGGGCACCTCTCGTAGCTAGCTTAGCTCCCGATTTGACACTGCAGTGTGCAGTTGCTGATGAGCTAATTAAGTTGCCTCTCATTTGGTTAACTGGATAGCTGCCATTACGGAGTACTCTTGCGGGTAAAGAACACAGTGTTGCTGGTTTATTGATCTGAGAGTCTTTGGTCTCAGGAGGCTCAGAGCACTGTGGTAGAAAATAGCTAGCCTAGCAGTGTTGGCTTTGTTGTCGTGTTGCTTAGATGGGACTGAGCTCCACTACAGCTCTGTAGCTGAAAATTATCTACACCGTATGGATAGAAGACAATGCACGTCGTAAATTCTTTCTAAGGAGCACAAGTTGCTAAAGTCAACAGTGGAACTTTGTGTTGCGCTAAACTCATCTCCATCCATTGTGATATAGTGTCTAAATCGCCAGCTCTGTTGGCGCCCTGAGTTCTGGCCAAACGTCTGTGGATTGCATGCAAGCCTTCGCCACAATTCTTTTCTATGTCACTGGAGCACATAGGAGTCCTTTCTTTTAGGGTTGTCCTCAAACAACAACTTCTGTCTGATTGCACTGAAGTGAATCTGGGCAGTTAGCGTGTGCACGTGGCTGCAGCATTGCAGTTGAGAACAAATCAGAGAGTGTGTGTGTGTGTGTGTGTGTGAGTGTGGGTGTACTAGTTTGTCTGTAGCAGTGCAGCTAGGGTCACAGAGGAGCCATTGATCAAACGTGCAAATCCACACACACTCACACGTACACACACACACAGCTTCTCAGTACACAATGAGGCCTGTCCGGAGCTCTGTCCTCTGCCACCTCCTCCCTGCCCCTTTCTCTCTGGCCCTGCACAGCCTGGTCCTGGTCCTGCTCTGCATCACTCGTAAGTCATGCACACATCAACACCAACATGTGCATACACGCACATACACAGATTAAATGAGACGTGCAATTTGGATACTGGAGGCAAGCTCAGGTGTCACTAAACAACAAATATGTCACAAAAACAAGCACATGTATAACGCTCCTTTCATGTTACGGCCAGGATGTGGCAATTGTGTGTAATTTAAAGATTCAAAATGTTGTGATGTCATAAAAAAAGAGAACACAAGTGTGTAAGTATACTAATTGGTGTAAATTGATACAGAATGAGATCCATTGTAGTGGCCAGCACATAACCAAGGAAGGAAGAGCTTGTGATTGAATCACGAAATGAGAGCTTCCGATGAGTTATTCAAAATGCTGGTAATTAGGTTAGATTAGCTAATTTAAGATAAAGTTTAGAGTGAATTGGAAGAGAGTAGCATAGGCCCAGGAGGTGACAGGGCCAGGGAATGAGAGACCAGGCAGAGAAAAAGAGTGGACGGGTGGACCAAAAGACTTGAAGGGAATCAGTCACAAATGAAAACAGTAGATAGAGCGAAATGAGAGTGGCTGAAGTATTTTTCTCAGCTCTCCTCTGAGGAACATTATTAAAGAAAGTTGAACCCCAGAGTGGGATAGATATGGCGAGCCGTATTGAGAGGTTGTCAAAGAAAAAGAGAATGGGGGGAGTGCAGTGAAAGAGACTAATATATATTGAAAGAGAGACAGACTGACAGACACAAGCAAAGAAGGACTTGGCCAGCTAGAAACGTGGACCCTATGCAAGTGAGCAGCGGAGGCTCAAATTGAGAAATAGCGAGACAGAGATGTGTGTAAACAAGATGGAGAGAGGGAGGAGGGGGGGTTCAAACAAGAGATTATAGGCCTCCAAAAGAGATGCATGATGTGTCGAGGTTTGATCGAAGAGTCATAGTCTCATTGAACACGAGGCAGCAATGAGGAGAAAAAGCTACATTAAGTGGGATGGGATCAGTGGCAGAGTTGCTAGGTGCTATTAATACCCCCTGTCATTATTATTACCATGCGTCTAATACAGGGAGATGTTCTTTCCCCTGCAGCTCATTGGTAAACAAGTGTTGTGCTGCTGTGCACCGTGCAGTCTCCTCTGTGCCAGCCAAAATCTCAATTCGTTTTTTTTTTTGCATATTATATCGACAGAAGGACATTGTGTTTTGTGGGATGTTGAGGGAGATGCTCGGTGGGGGTGACAGGGAAACCGTGGAAGAATGAGTTTGTGTCTTGGCACAAGCGTGGTTAGAGTGGTTATGTAATTCATGCCAGTGGGGCAGTTTTGTGTTTCACACATGCACTCTTGATTTTAAATGCACACATGCCCGTACACACGCTCATTCACATTCATCAGCATCACACTCATACTAGTGCGCCACAGATACACACCAAAGGGAAGGCAGCCATGTGGTGGATTTTGAAGACCGGTTCTTTTGGCTGTGTTGAATCTCCAGTGTGGTAGCCACCGCGTAATAGCCCTGTAAATTTCCTTTAAGCTGCTGTTGGGGGGTGTGTGGTGGCCTTTGTCACAGGATTGTTGGGTCTGTGACAGACCCGGGCCATAAAACACTGCACAGTAGATAGCGCTAACCAGCTTTAGCTGTCAGAAAACAGGAGGGAGGAGACGGGAAAGAGAGAGGATGATGGTGGTTTGTGAAGGATAAGAAGAGGTGAGTAAGAGAGGGGAATAAGTAATGGAATGAGTGGACAAGAGGAGAGCGATCCGAGAGATGCAATGCAGCGGGAGAGGAAAGAAGAGGGGATGGGGTAAGAGAGGGATGAGGTGATTGAAATAGGCATACGCCAAAGGGCCGGAGAGACATAAAAATGCGAAGGTCAAATCTAAGGATGCTGGAGCAGAGAGGGGAGGAGGTAAAAGGGAAAGGTGATGAGAGGAAGTAGACAACATATCTCAATGCAGAGGATGGAGTCAGTGTGACTGGGGAACAAAGTCAGAAAGTTAACAACAGGATGTGAAACAAATAAATATGTGAAAGTAAATGTTTCTAATGAGAGGTCAAGAGTGAATGGAGACAGTGTTATGCTGATTTAGCTGATTAGCAGTGCAGTGCTCACAGTACATCATTGGGTGATGGAGAGAGGGTCGGAGGTTCCTGCCAAGTCGAGGGAGAGAGAGATTAGGAAACACAGGCAGAGAGAGAAACAAAGAGGGATAGAAAGTGGAGAGAGGGCTGAGTGAAACAACTGGCAATTAAAGAAGCAAAAGTAGTGAAGAAGTTTAAAGAGGGAGGAAAAACTGAGATATTCGGTTTCCTGCTCCAATCATTTGTTTTGTCCTCTTGTCCCACTCCTCTCACTTTTTTGGGTCTTTCCCTTGCTCGCTCGCTTCCGCTCTCCTGACACACTATAAGAACAGAGCGATTATGCTGCAGACTTGAGCTGCAGAACAAATCACATTTAGTGAAGGAGAGAGTTGAGATAGAACCAGCAGAGAGTCGGAAAAAGAGAAAGAGAGACAGAGAGAGAGAGAGATTGCAAGGGGAATAAAAGCCTATTGCAGCTTGGAAGGAAACTATTGAAGACGATGGGGGAGAAATGGATGAAGAAAGAAAAGGAAGAGGGAACAGGAGTGACACAGCAGCTCACGGGAGACAGAAGGGAAGAGTTGCAACAATTCTCCTGAGGCCCAGGAGGGAGACAGAGGATCTTTAGGACAGCACTGATGAGGAAGATGCATGGTTAGCCGTGCAATAATAGATAAGGGAAAAGAGAAGAAGGCAGAAGACAGGAAGAAAGGAAAAGGGACTGATGAAGGGAAGATGAATCAAGGATTAGATCAGGCAGAAGGTGGGGAGGAGAGGGACTGAGAGACCGTGGGTTTGTATAAAAGAAGAAAGAGGGAAATGGTGAGAATGAAATTAGACACGAAGGCAGCGGGAGGGGAGAATTATGACTTCTGGTCTAAGTGGAAGCGGTGCTGGGGGTTGAGGGGCGCCCTCAAAATAAGGGAAGGAAAGGAGGACAGGCGAAAGCGACAGGACGAAGGTAAAGAGAAAAACAAGAGTGAGATTTGTAAAGGATTATGCATTATTTATAGAGGGAGTTTTTTTCTTCTTCTTGGCACTGGATTTGATTGGCAGAGTTCTGGCTCCCCCAGATAGTTGGAGTGATCATTTTAGACTGGTAAGAGAAAAGGGAGAGAGGGAATGGGGGAGAGCTGTGGGTCTGCAGACGGAGGTATGGAGGAGAAGAACCTCAGTCAGCTATTTTAGAGAGCCAGCACACCGTAAAACTCTGTGATGAACCTGGAGCGAGGGTACCTACACACATAAACATTGCAAACATCATTTGCATACATACTGTGGAAACCAGCTCGCCTCATAGACTCGGGGGATAACTGCAAAAAATGTACATCCAGATGGGAAGAGATGGAGAAGTTGCCGACGGACGACCCCATAAGACTGGAAACTATGAGCTGCTGTTATTGTTTTAATTAAAGCAGTAATAACATACGGGTGCAAGCTTTGTATTCTCCTGCATCGATTCCCTCGTAAATACGTGGCCAGCATGCAAAACCAACCCAAGCTCTTGGCCCACTTCCAATGGAAAGATAATGAGAGATAATGAATAGGGGGACAGTGACTGCACTACTTCAAGGATACATGGGGGCTTGTTTGGGGCAAATGGAGACAGCTCATCTCTTATGTGGCTTGTCTTGTCTTTTCGCTCTCTCCGGGAGAGAGAGAGAGAGAGAGAGAGAGAAAGAAATAAGGGTAGGGTGAAACAGAGGGAGAGAGAGGAGCAAGGCGGTAATTCAGCCCGCTAACCCTGCACTAGTGAAGCAGTTTTCTAGAATTGACCACGATCAAGGGTGAACCAGCAGTCCACCTGGCTTCCTCCCAAATCCCCCTCTTTTAACTCTCCACACCTCCCTTCATCCCCTCCCACTGTCCCTCTATCCCTTGCCTCCCTCTGCTTATAACTCAACCCCATTGCGGGACCATTAGGAAGGGCCCCTGAACAGCCTTGTCTTATGAATTTGCACTCCTATTATTTATTTATTTGTTTATGTATTTGTAAATGATGGCCTTTCTCGGATCTCTATTGCTGTAGTAAATAAAGGCTGCTTCTCTCCCCCCCCCCCCCCCCCCCCCCCCCCCCCCCCCCCACACTGACAGCAGGGGTATAGGTATCTGAAATGATGAGAAGCACCAATTCACTGCTAAGAAATACTGCCCCCGCTTGGCTGGAGAGAGAAGTGGTTGTTGTTGTTCCCCCTCCTGTTTTATTTATCCGTTCATCATAGCAGTCAGTGCACTACCAAGGTATCGATTGCGCTCAGCTTTCTCTCTTAATATGATTCGACGCTTGTGCAGTATTTTATTATGGGCACAGATTTTAATGGGGGCCAGATTAATACCTCTGTCACAGAGGTTGATTCCCTCCCCCTACCCCTCCCTCTCATTCTCTCTCTGTACTATACGTATGTTGGTGATCAGAAGCACAGGCTCATGGCCTTGATGTGCATGGCAGCCTATACAACCTACAGTCAAACTAAAGTGCTGTACCCAGCTGCGTTATGAGCGGCAGTGGAAGAATATCCGCCATCTCTCGTCGAATTTCGTCCAGCCCCCGCCAGCTGCATTATTATGGCCAAACCATCACTTCCTAACTAACTCCTCGATATCATTTCCTGGTTAGAGCCCTCCCTTCCACACCGTCTCTCCATGCCTCTGTTCCCTTCGCCCAGACTGATCACCCACCAGCAGCCAGCAGGTGTTTCTGGGTGGCGTCTCTCAGCAGGAGACAGCGGATGCCAGCCATGCGGCTCGCAACAGCGGTTCACACAATTTTATTACCGGTAATTGACTTTTCTTTGTTGCTTTTCTTCGCACTTTGCTGCCATGCCACTGCAGCTAATTTCCTTCGAAGGGTTGGCAGCTGTCAGGAGAAGTGGGTGTACAAATGGACAGCAAATTCGTTTTTTAAGGCCTCCTGCCAAAACCCAACTTTTGTCTGGAGTCGCTCTCCCACTCGAAGCCCTCTCTTCCGCGTTGGTTCTGATGGGTCACTGATCGCACACAGATGCTGCTGCGGCTTGGTCGGGATGCACAGCAGAACTATCACAATTAACACTGCTTAAAACAATGGCGGCTGAGCACGGTTGCCATGGTGATGATTAATAATAGCCATTAGAACAATAATTGGGATGGCGGTGGCAGGCCCTGACGGCCCCCGATATGAATCACAATATTGATGGAGAGAATGGGGGCAATAATGACTACAATCAGTGGTAATTGTCAAGATGATTTTTTTCCTTCTGTTCCATAGAGTATTAGAGTCCCCTTTTTCTTCATCCCCCTCTTGTTTTCTTTCCGTCTTCAGTTCAATATCCACGGTGTCTCTCCGTTACCCCTGACGTGATGAATATGTAGGCTTTGAGTATTTCATTAAAAGAGATTAAAATCGAGGGGAGAATTAAATTTGGAGGAAGTCGGCGGGATCAGATGATGTCAAAGCATCTTAATTGCAATATGCCAGCCCTTCCATTTGCACACCCGATGCACATGCCCATCTATTGTGTATGTGTGAGCACACGCATACACAGACACACACTGACTCAGGACACACTCGGTTGCTGATATAGACATCCATTTTGGCCCAAAGCAGTCAAGTCAGCAACTCCTGCCATGGCAGCCACCATCTGTTTGTCTCATTTCCTGCCTTCTGAAGGTGCTTTACAGAGCTCAGAGACACCGCTAGACCCGGCAGTGAAATGTATATAGTCCCGTCGTCTTTATCGGCACTTCTTATTGCCTGCTTCATCATCATGCTTCGATATTGGTGTCGTTCTATCTCTAAACTCTCCCCGCGGCCAACGCTTTTTCCAGCGAGAGAGGAAAATGCAAATTGGGTGTGCAAATTGGTAAATACAATGTTTGAGGAGCCCGGCAAGGTGGTGCTCTCTTCAAGGCAATCACATTCCACTGCTGGCTGGAGCCTTCTGGCTAATTGCGCATAAATCTACAAGTGGCGTAGCTCGGTGTCCATTGTGCTCAGCAGGAAGCGTGACTCAGTCGAGTCGTGTCAACAGTCTGACCCACAAACACGGTGGGCGCTCCAATCAGAGAGTAATCAACCTCCTCATTACTGACTCCTGGGCGCTCAGCAACATCAAAGAGGCTCCCTGCTGTTGCTCTGCACCCTCATCTAAAAACATAGGGTTTTAGGAGCCAGACAGGTTTGCTTGAAAGATAATGTCCTGAAGTTTGTGTGTGCGTCCTGAGTGTGTGCGCACACACATGAATGTTCATACAGGTGTCGGCATGTACGAACGTATTCATTGCCAAAAATGGTGAGGGATACCCCTCTTAGCACTTTCCAAATACCTGTCATGAGAACCATTACATCGGAATAATGGAGTGTAATCAATTGGTTTAGCTTGCAGCTGGATGAGAAATGGCATTGAGAGTGTGTGAAGTGCCTTCGAGGCTGCCGAGATGGTCTCACTGCTCTGCACTTTTCCCACTGAGGCGATCCAAGATAAGGCGCGTGTGTGTGTGTGTGTGTGTGTGTGTGTGTGTGTGTGTGTGTGTGCGTGCATGCGTGCGTGTGAGTGTCTTAAGTTCAAGACCGACAGCAACTTACAGTTTTAATAAGGCAATATGTATTCAAATGTGTGTGTGTGTGTGTGTGTGTGTGTGTGTGTGTGTGTGTGTGTGTGTGTGTGTGTGTGTGTGTGTGTGTTGCATTCTGTTAGACTATCGCCGGAGGCAATCGGCCTTTTTGTATGTGCATGTTTGTGCATGTATGAAGATGAATAGCAGTAATTAGAAGTATCCTTATTATATTCATAAGAACTCATTGTTCATAAGGACCCACTTTTAATTGTGAAGTCCTTCAGTGTCTTTTCTCTTGCTCTTAGTCTCTTTATCTCCATCACTCTGTCTCCTCCTCCCTTTTCCTCCCCCTCTACGTTTCTGTCTTGTTGTGTCCATATGATGAATAGCAGGTAAATGAAGGATACTTTAAGTACCTTACTTTGAGAGGTTCTCTCTCAAGTGCGGTGCAAATGAGCATCTTCTTCATCACATCTGTTCCTACTTTGTGTCCCTCTCATCTTCTTCTCCCTTTCTTTCTCCCTCGTCCTCGCCCACTCCCTGTATCACTATATTAACGTCCATCTTTTGTCTCCCTCAGCTCGTTGCCAGGCGGTGCAGGCAGAGAATGTGACAGTCTTGGAGGGAGGTACAGCCCAGATCTCCTGCCGCCTGCAGAACTACGATGGATCAATCGTGGTTATCCAGAATCCCCGCCGACAGACCCTCTTCTTCAACGGCACGCGAGGTGTGTGCACATTTGTCCCTGCAGACAAACTTAATCTGTCCGTGTCTACGCATTTGCCCGCAGTTCCATTTTGAAGCCAGCCTTTTAAACACATTAGCAATGACTCACCAACACTTGCACTTTACATTTTTCTTATTGCAAATGTCCTCGCTTTGCTTTTGAAGTGATTCTACATTAAAAAGTTAGATAACCCCAGAGTTAATTTATATGATGGTTTATTGCTCTGCCCCAACAGTGTGACTGCTTTAACTGTTTTAAAAGCAGAGTTCAAAGCGAGTCCATAATCCACTTTTAAACCTTGTGATGAGATCGGAACTTATTACAGCTCCTAATTAGAGCATGGCCTTGGTAATCACATGTGTTTTTAAAGCCGCTTTATGGCAAATTACCATTATAACCAATATTATAATAAAGGCACTGTGGGCAAACACTACAGTACTTGAACAATGGTCAAGGAGATAAAATATTGCATTTGAAATTTGCGTGGAGCAAATTTTTTTTATAGTTTTGTAGTTATTTAAGACCTATGTAATTGATCTGATAATCTTTGAAGATGATAACTCAAGCTTAAGGCTATGGTGTAAAACTGTGGTTTGTAACTGTAATTGAATATATTCGGATAGTTTTGGTTACAGCTTAAGAGACTAACCAGCGAATGCTTTAGTTTGGGTCTTTAATTATTTATACCGCGCGTCAAACCAGTGATAGTTATACTAGTAATTGGCAGTGCAACATTTGTTAATGAGCTCCCCGTCCCCTCCCAAGTCATATTCAATGCAAAAAAAGGGCAGAAAATGGCTAATGCATTCAAGTGCTAGGAGTATGTTGTACCTAGACATCCTCAAGTGTAGTAGCATGGTTAGAAAATGGTTAAAAGTGTGAAAAACGCCCTTTATACAATGTATATGGCAAAGATAGGACCCTTAATTATTAATATTGCTACTTTGGTAACACCAATGTGTGTAGGCCATTTGCAATAGATTATACCCTCAAAGAAACAAACCCATCTCCGTCACATTTTAATTAAAAATGTTTTCATAAAATGCAGCAATCTACAACTAAATGTTCTTATTCTGCATAAACTCTGAATAAATTATAGACAATTATTCAATTAAATAATTAAATAATAATTCCTTATTTTCTTTGGTATATTTGCCTTACCAATGGGGATGCAATGATGATTCCTGGGTAATAGTATGTTGATGTTGTCCAATGTCAAGTCTCTATTTGATCATGTGACGAGATGACACCGTATAAGCCTATGGTGGCGAGTTCAGGAGGAAATCTCAGGACAAGCTGACACACCTGCTAGGTGAGCGAGCCGTCTCTTTACAAACATAAAGGGCAGTAAGAAACAACAGAAACAAACAGGATAAGGTAGCAAAGCTCCCTAAATTAGGTTCATTTGGCTTTTTTATAAACAGTCACCCGCCCACAGTGCGTGCTTCATAATCTGTAACGAGCGTGCACTAATGCCCGTCATAACTAACAGTATACTTGAACTGGTATTTTTAACCATAGGAAATAAATTCCAAACTCAAACACATACGTATAGTTGCTAACATGTATTAATGCTTGAACACATTTTCACATTTCACATCGTTTGTAATTACCTTGATTTAACACTGAAGACTTCCACACTCCCCTCGGGAACCGTCTCTGTCAAAGTGGGAGTCGCTGAAGATGTTCCGCGCAGTACGCTGAAGATCAAACTAAAATACCGAAGACAAAAGAGATGCCTTCACTGTTCACTGATACGACATTCAAATACATGTGTTCTACACCTCGATCCCGGAGTGGCCTTAATTGGGTATCTGAGGTTGTTGCTTTTGGAAAACTCACTTTCAACTTCCCCACTAATTCTAGCACTGCTGGTATAACTTCGATTAAGTATTTAAACAGAGCTCTCCCCCAAGACATGGACTTGCACTCTTCGTGAAGCCTAATCAGAGTGAGAATGAAGACTGGGAGTAAAAGTGAAAGAGAAAATGAGAGAATAGAGAACAGAGTGGGGGTGAATGAGACGACGGGTGGAGGGCGAAGAGAGTGAGGAGAGGGAGCGCCATGCGATGGGGAAAGAGAGACAGCGCTGGGAAATGATCCAAAGGTTAGGCAAGGGATAAAGTATAGATGGCTTCCTGTAACTAATTTGGCTCCCGTAAGCACGGGAAGGCCTCATCGGGGACATTTTCTGGGAGCGTAAATTACATCTCGCTCTGGCTCGCTCTACCTCCACGTTTACTCCATCACTCGCTGTAGGGCCCTTCCATGTCTGCCTATTGCCCATCTGCCGCCCACATATCAGACCGACAAACTAAAGCCTCTCCGTGCCGAGCCATTCCACACTAACTGCGCCGATAGAGGCACGGCTGTAAATGCGCTGGATTAGGCCGCCCTGTTTTGCAAGTGAGCTTCCAGCCAGCGGTGTGTTTTATGTGATTGTGGCGACTGATAGAAATAATAGAGCGGTGGAGCTAACCAAATGGACTCAGTGGTCCATATCTCTCTTTCTCCCCCTTTTGCCAACTCTTCCCAGCATGCAAATGAGATGGGACAATAAAGGTGAACTTGGACTTGAACAGAAGTCTGACATTTAGTTGCCATTTAGTGCAGAGGGGGGGGGAAAAAAGATGTACCTATCTGTGGGGAATAGCTCACGGGCTCTCGCTGCCATCCGTTGGAAGGGACATTTTTGTGGTGGGGGTGGAGAGATTAGTGTGGTGTACTTCCAGGAACAGTGGACTGACTCGATCGCTTCTGGCCGCTCTCTCTCTCTCTCTCTCTCTCTCTCTCTCTCTCTCTCAGTCCCCTGTGGATTTCTGCCTCTATCTATATCATTTGTTCCCCGCCTGCCGCATTATGTAGCTATATCAGACCATTTTCTCATTATTTCTTCTTCTCTCTATCACACATGCCCAGGCAAGCAAAGCCAATATCTATACTGTAGTGTCTTTGTCGTGATGAGTTTTGCCGCGAGATGGCCGGTTGTTACATCGGGGACGTGTGTGCCGTTCCCTACGTGAGCCACAGCCGACACAAAGGAGCGAAGAGGGGGAATCAAATCAAAGATGGAGAGTGACGGAGAGGTTTCACAGTCAAGTCAAAACAAAGTGAGAATGAAAATCTATGGACATCGAGCCACTGTCACCCAGGCTGTTGTTAGTGTTATTTGTTATTACCAGCATTTTTTTTCCCCCTCACCATTGATTTATACTCTTTTCTTGGGTAACAAAAGGAAAGTTGTTGCATGTTCAACTCCTCTCCGCGCTTTCTCTTCTTTCTTCTCTGTGCATTATAGCGTTCGTGAGTGTAGCTCATTGGTCTGAGGTCCAAGATTGCCTTTACTCCTTCTTTCCAATTGTTGGTTATTTGGGATTCATTGTACACTGTGTACAGTTGTATTATTTAGCCAGTCTCTCACTGACTCAAAGGGGCAGCGCTACTCAATGTAATAGCGTTCCTAAAATGATTTTTGGTTGTGTAATAAGCTTTATTTGCACAGCAGTTTTTAAAAGAGTCGCCAAATGCTTCAGAGCAAGTAAAAACAATAATGATTAAATCCTAATAAGATCAACAATAAAAATGCCAGACACTAATTAGTAATGGGCTTACGGAGGAATAAAGCAAGCAGTAACAAAGAGAATAAATGAATATGCTTTAGGTTAGGATGGTCCAATCAGTGCTGGGGAAAATTAACAACACTCTCCCTCAAACCTGGAAATGTGAGAACCAAGACATCTTATGCTGTATCGATGTTCAGCCTGGAGCGGCTCCATCGAGACTGACTTTGCAAACTCTCTCTGAACTTTTTATATCAAACTGAGCTTTTGATTTAGCAGCACTATCAATTCAAGAGCAGAAAATTGTCTTGGGTGCTGTCACATGCACTATTTCTCCAATGTTTTGCAGTTTTTCCTCTGCAGCGCTGTCCAAGGGAGTGACATCGCAAATTAGAGGGTGGCGAGAAAAAAAAAACCTCTACTCTTGTTCTAGATAGAACAGATTGTTTGATAATACAGAGCAAACTATATTGAGGCAAAAGAACGACGGGTTTTAAAGCCGATGTCGTGCCTCTCAATTAAAGCAGCCCTTGCTTCTCTTGTGCAAGATGTATTTGCCAATTACTGCCTGTGTAAAGGTCAAAGTACAGTATTTTCAATGTACTATATTTTGCATACATATATATATATATATATATATATATATATACAGTATGTATATTAATAATGAACACAAACATGGTGTTATTGATGCAAAGGGCCAGCAACCAGGCCCAGCCTATGTCATTCAACTACAGAGAAACAGCGCGGGCAGCCAACCATGCAACTTTGGACTTGCAGCTCAAATAACCTTATCGGCAAGAAGAGTGGAAGCAATTGCAGCAACTGTCAATTTCTTTGGCCAGTAAGTGGCAACGTCAGCCGAACTACATCTACCGGTCTGAACTGATATTACTTCCCTGTAGGTGGTGTAGGTTCGCCTTGGCTCCAGGCCCCTGAAATGCCGACCGCATGTGGGTTTTTTTTCAGCCATTCAATTTTTTTTTTTTTTCTTTTTTCAATTACAGTTGGAAACAAGACTCGAGCCAATTAGGAGGGTGCAGTTAAAATGTCCCAAAAAAAGTTGAAGCCGGTAACCAGATTCAATAAAAGTGAAGTAAAAGACTGGAAGGATATTCTTATCACTCTCCGAGGCGAGCGACCCGACCCTCTGAGCTAGGTTATTAAAGGTGCAGTGTGTAGGATTTAGTGGTGACGTTGCAGATTGCAACCAACTGAAACTTTACCAGCCATACAGAAACAGAAAATGGCTGACTTGAACACAAGTTCAGGCCAATTGAAGAAGTGTAATAGAATGATAAATTGGTCTGATTTTCTAGCTTGGCGTAAGGAAACAGCCCCCCTTTGTCGTGAATCTGCAGCATACTAAATGGGATTGTGAGTGAGGTATAAAGCCGCTCCCTGAGGTGCTTCACATCTGAAAACAAATTCAAAATAAAGCTAGAAAAGGCCTGCCAGTAAAATGTGTTAATATGTGACATCTTAGCTTGTGCATGTGTCTGGTTTATTTCAGGCAAGAAAATCACCATGACAAAAACAATTTGTAATGCTCTCTATCTGTCCCTGAAGCATTAGAACATAAATGAATTACACTGACCCAGAGTAAAAATATTTGTTATTTCTTTTACCACTATTTTTTAGACATACATGAAAACAGCATTTAGCTTTTATTTTCATTTCCGTCTCACTTCACAGATTGTGATTATGTTCAATGACGGATGTACTCCCCCCCACCCCATCTTTACTCCCATCACACCTCCCCTCTTTTCCCTCTCGCCTCCATCTCACTTCTATCCTCTTTGTGACCCCCCCCCCCCCCCCCCCCCCCCCCCCCCCCCCAGCCCTGAAGGACGACCGTTTCCAGATGTTGCTCTTCACGCCACGGCTGGTGCGCATCGAGTTGACCAACGTCAGCGTGTCGGATGAGGGCGGCTACTTCTGCCAGCTCTACACGGACTCCACGCATCACCAGGTGGCGACGCTCTCTGTTTCGGTGCCCCCGGAGACGCCCACGGTGGAGGTCAAGCAGGAGGCCGTGGAGGGCGGCGAGGTGGAGCTCACCTGTATGTCGCCGCGCAGCAAGCCGGCCGCCACCCTGCGCTGGATTCGCAATGGCCGTGAGCTACCAGGTACATGGCTGACGATGGACTAATGGATGGACGATTATGAGAGATAAATGAGGAAACTAATGGGGGTATATGGGGCAGGTGAAGTGAAATGGGTGGATAAATTATCACAAATTGAGTGCTGATGAAAAGAAGGATGAATGGAGGGGTGATTGATGGATAAATAGAAGGAATGGCAGATGGATGGGTTGATGGGGAGCAGGTTAAGATGGATGGATGGAGTAAATTAAGGTTTTGGCTGCGGGGCTGACAAAATCTTTCCACTCCTCTTGTTTCCATGATTTTGATCAAGTGTTCTTTGCAAAATGTATAGGAGATACGATCTAGTTTCAAATGATCAAACACGCTTCTTGAGATGTGAATTCTGTTAACTTTTCTTTTTCCAATCCTATGAGGAAGAGTCATACGTTCTTAGTATTTATCCACGTGTGCTGATCTATGCATTGAGAAGGCAGACATTAGTCTTCAATGCGTCCACTAGTTAAACTCTCTCTCTCTATCTAAACAGACACACATCTCCTCCTCTCTCTCGCTATATAGATATGTATATCTATAGAGCGAGAGAGAGAGATATTTATATATATCCCTCCCTATGCTCTAATTCAAATATGTTTTATTTCCACGTAGCTGACTCCATTACAGGAAATGTTTTTCTTTTTTTCAGACTTTCACATGGAGACACTTTAATTCTCCATCATCTAACTCTCCTCACTTCTCTCTTCTGATAAATCTATGAGCCATCCATCAGTCTCGTACCTTGATCCATCCTTCTTTCTAACTCTGTCTCCACTGACTTCTCTCAGTTAAAGGGGCGCTTCACTCAATAATACATCTGAGACCGATCTTTCTTTTGCCTTCACTCTGTTTAACCCCCGAGAAATTCTCCGCCGTTAAATCAGCATTTGTGTATAATATGTTTTCATTTGAATTCCTAAAAAAATGGTACAGTTGACTGAGCACAAACATGAAAAAAACCTGGAGACTAATTTATGCAAAGCATTTCTGACTCAAGCTTATGGCTATTCTTTTTTTTAAAAATTATTATTCAATTGATCTCAGATATATTAATAAATACAGACAATTTTGTTTAAAAGTACAAATCGCTGCCAAATGCATTATTCATTAATTCACTCAAATAACTCACACGGACCAGATGAAATAGTGTGAGATAATCTGGCGTCAACAGTTTTTGGGACAAGCAGAGCAATGTTTTGCCGTCATCTCCTTTACTTTCTATTTTTGTCTGACACTCAACGTCTCTTTCATCCAGCCTCTGCCCTTTTCCTCTGTCAGAACACGCCTGTCAGCATCATTGGTCCTCTGTGTCCTTCCCCTCTGCTCCTTCCCTTTCTTCTCATCTCATCTCCCTTTCTGTCTTTCCCCTTTAAATTTTACTGGTGACAAAGACTTGACGCTCCTCAGCTTGGTTATCGGTTGCAAAGGGCTTTCATGGCCAAAGAGACAGAGGGGCCACACTTTCTTCCTTCTCCTCTCATCTTTGTTCCTCCCCGCTCTTCCTCTTCTCCTCCCCTCTTTTCTTCGCCTGTTTCCTCCGTCCTGCTCTCCTCTTATTTCCTCTTTTTTTCCTAACTTCTCCTTTTGTTTCCTCTCGTCTGCTTTGCGCTCGTCTCCTGCTCTCCTCTCTTCCCTGTCCCTCCTGTTTCCTCATTTCATCTCATTTCCCCTCCCTTCACTCCCCTGCACTCTCTTTTGGCCCTGAGTTAAATGAACTGTGACACTAAAGGTTAGAGGCAGATCCCCACAGATATAGGCAAGCACTCTTTAATTAAGACACTATCTTCCCTCCGCTGCCCTATTCCTGCTCATCTGCACCCACCGCCGTCCTCTCTCACACCTCGATTGGGCCCGCTCTCATTTACTCGCCGGCAATAATTGAAAACTCAGCGTGATATAAGTAATATTGTTGTGTTTTGCTCAAACAATACGTGACTGCCTCACCCGGCTGTTTATCCTCCCTCTTTCTGTCTCCCCTCCGCCTCTATTCTCGCATCTTTCCTCCACACTGCATCTGGCATGACACTCTCTCTCTCTCTCTCTCTCTCTCTCTCTCCATCTCTCTGTCTATGGGACCCTCTCCTTTGACTTTCTTTTCTCACCCTGGTCCTTTGACGCCCCCCTCTCGCTGTGTCTGGCTCAGTTAAAATCTCAATTTGGTTATGCATATCCTCTCTTTTATCCCTTGCTCTCCCCCATCTCTCTCTCTCTCTCTCTCTCTCTCTCTCTCTCTCTCTCTCTCTCTCTCTCTCTCACTTTCTTTCACTCAAGCTCACACACAAATTATTCAGTTGATTTGCCATCTGCAAACAAACAGTTCTGCTGCTCATAACTGCCATGAAATATAAATGGAAATTGTACTTTCTTATTCTCCACCACTCATCCTCCTCTCCACAGGTACCTGATGCTGCTGATGCTCATTCACCAGTCACCAACTTCTTCTTCCTTTTCAGTCTGTTTACTTCTTCTATCCACATCTGTGCTCTCCTCTAAGTGTCTCTTCTTCTCCCTCCCTGTCGCTCTCCCTCTCCCACCATCGGTGTGATGTCTTAGCAGAGAAAAGAAGAAGAAGGGGCATGTTCTGGCTGCTCGCTTGTTTCTCGGCCACCCCACCTGTCTTCTTTCCCTCCATCATCTCATCCCGTCTCTCTCTCTCTCTCTCTCTCTCTCTCTCCAGGTGTGGTATCTCAGCAGGACAACGCGAAGACGTTCAGTGTGTCCAGCACCATCCGGATCTCGGTAGAAAGGAAAGACAACGGGGCGGCGCTGAGCTGCGAGGCGTTCCACCCAGCACTCGGCGGGCAGAAGAGGATTCGACACTACCGCCTGGATGTGAATTGTAAGTCTCTCCTTCAGGCGAAGTGTGTGTGTGTGTGTGTGGGGGCGTGTTCTACCCATCTTGGAAACAACTAAAGTAACATAATGTTCATTGCCAAATATTTTGGCTTTTTACTTAAATGCCAGCGATGATTTATTTCAGGGAAGCGGCCTCATTTTTCAAATGGTGGCTATCTAATATTAGATAGAAGCTCATTTATTCAATATTATTGATATTCAAAGATGCCCTGTTTGAGACCTGCTCTCATTAAAACCTAATACCTACTAAACCTGCCGAGCAGCGAGCTGGCAGCATCAGGCCTGCGGCCAGACTCGGGTCCCAGCTTGTGGTTGAAGCAGCTAACCAACATGAGCTTAGAAAACCTGGGTCACATTGCGAGGCTAGGTGCAATGATCCCAGCACTGTTGTGGGATTCATTGATGTATTTTTGCACAAATTGGTATGCTGTGAAATCTCCATTCGATGCCGGCAAAAGCAAACAGTGAAAATACTGAGAGATTTAAATGTATAATTGGCTTAAGTCTAATATTCACTCAGGGCAACACATTCAGATAGAACCTTGTTTTTATTTTAAGCTGATTTCACAATATTTTCTCAAATCTGTAGACGGTTAAGAGGGATTAATCTTGAAAATGTCCGACAGCTCTAATATATATCCTTGGAAAAGTCTGATGGAATTCATTATTGAATATATTAAAATAAAATGTTAATCCATTGTGTTTGCTTCTATCCCATCAAACATGTTGAGTGTAATTCTATTACTTTAGTTGAGACCCTTCTGTCTTTTTTTTCTTACAATTCAGTAATGATTCATATTCAATGATGATATTCATTGTTTTTATGTTGTCTGCAAATAATATTTGGAAGTTCAGAAAACTAATAAACTCATTGATTGAGAGGCACCAGATTGACATTTTCAGTTGGTTGACCCATCAATACTCTTTTATTTTTAATGTAAGTTGATGCTAGAGGTACGCATAATCATTTTCTCCACCAACATTCCTCTGATGCTATTAGACAAGTCAACAAATAGTTAATTAATCCATTTGTTCTCTCCTCGTATTAGTTTTCCTGTCACTATATTGTGATTCTTATCCCATATTACGTCAATAATTTTGGATAGTCAAACATCCCACAGGCACATATAAATATTTACCCTTGGTGATATTATTTAGATGTAGCGAGTACTTAATACTAATACGTTTAAGTACTTTTTATACACTTTATACACTTTATTCTATTTCTACTCCGTCTGTATATATAATATTCTTCTTGTTTTTTACTCTTTTATCTTATTTCTGTTATTATACTACTTGTTTTACTTATTACTGTGAGCAATGCTGCTGTAATCCTGTAATTTCCCCACTGAGGGACTAATAAAGGATTATCTTATCTTACTTCTGCATCGGTCTTCAAGGACAATTAATTTGCCACATGTAGCCTTCACTAATGTTTGTTGATAGATCCTGATGATTAATATTCAACAGTGTTGTCAATCCGTGAGCTGGTGGTTCCTCCGGCCAGAGAACTGGTAATAATGACCAACTGTCAGCCTGGATTTGGCTTCCCATCGCTCTGTTACTGAAGCAAGTGCAGTACAGCATCTGCTGGAGCGGTGGGCTGCTTATGATAACAGGTGTCTCAACTGTAGGATTGTCAGCTGGTTGCCTTGGAAACAGCTGTTAAAGACCCTTGCTTCTGACACTTTTGCACTTTCCCCTCGTTCCCCCCCTTTTCTGTTCCCTCGCTGTCTCTCTCTCTCATTCCTGATTTTTTTTTTGCTTCTTCTGCTCTCTCTGATTGTCACTCCATTTTGATCCCTTTGGTCCATTTTGTTTTCTCTTGTGCCTTTCTTGTGTTATCGCTCACATGCACACTCATTTATCTCTTTCTTTCTCCCCACAGTTGCTCCAACAGTCAGAATTGTTCCTCCCTCTGGCATTTTGCGAGAGGGCGACTCGCTCAGCCTCACCTGCTCCGTCTCTGGGAACCCTCTGTAAGTGTTTGCGTGCGTGTGTGTGTGTGTGTGTGTGTGCGTGTGTGTGTGCATGTGTGTGTGCGTGTGTGTGTGTGCGTGTGTTATTTAATAAGTTCTAAATTGTTTTGTGCTGGTGTGATCAGATGGTGGTACCCAACACATGCACACCTACAGACACAAACAGGTTTATCCTGCACAGCTATCATTGGTATTGGAAACTTCACTGGACTCTAGGTCACTGACCTTTGCTCTCCTATAATATTTTGCTATTCTAAATATGTATGCAGTATGTTCAAGGTGTTCTCTTTTCAGCTCTTCAAAGTATTGCGCTGTAATTCATTTATATCCCACAAAACAAATTCTTATGTAATAAAGGAACTATAAATCACGACAAACTTCACTTCTGAAGGAGGTTGCGGTGGATGAGTGGTTTAAAAAATATGATGATAATAACTTTATTAATATTTTGCCGTAAAAAAACTTTTTGTGGTTTGAAGAAGATTTTGAATCATAGACGCCTTCAGCTTCACCTTCAACAAGAAATGAAAAGGGTACATTTACCAGCTGGCACAAAACACTTTTTGAGGTGTTTCATAGCAGCGTGTTGATGTGTTTTCTCTCATTCCTCTAGATGCCTGACAAAATAATCAGAAAGTATAAAAGGTTTGTCTCAACAAAGCGTTTGATTGACGGCAACATGCAGGGAAGTTGAGGAAGAAGTTCAGGGTCAATTCTTACAAACACTCCATTTTTCCAAAATGATAATGTGGGACAGCAGGTATTCACGTTAAAACTGTTTTGGATAATTGTTTTGAGCTGCTATGAGGATGATATTTGGGTTGTAACCTCATCCGACAGCTGGTAAGTGTATTGATTTATTGATTGACTTGTTTATTTTAGTATCCTGCACCATTGGAATGGTGCACAGCTCCCGTGGGCTTACAGGACACTTGACAACAACAACAACAACAACAACAACAACAACCACGATAGACACATGACCATGTCATAACTTACAGCCCCACAAATTGAAAGAAAGAACGAAAGAAATACAATTTCCATCCAATAAAACTCTTATGATGGATCCAGTGTTCTCTGTCTACAAGTAGCAGCTCCACAGACAGATACTCGTCTACAGGGCTCTACTTTCATTCTGGCAATCTGTTTGGGGGGGGGGGACTTTTTACGTGGATTCAGTTCACATTTAAGGCCAGCGCACCTTTTCTTAGTATACGTGTAGAATAACCTTACACCTAGAATAATCTCAAAAGCCAGAGGGAAAGGTGCTGCTGTGAGACCTGCTGTATTTTTATAAGTGTTTGCTGGTGATGTTTCTTTGGATCAAAAACAATGAAAATAATACCAATGATAATGTTCTTTTCCAGTTTGGACGATTTAAAACCAGATACAGCAATTGTCCGTCCTGGTATGACAACTAACATTTTTGATTTATGGGACATAGAGATGAATCAGAAAGATGATCTGTGAATGTCATGCAGACAGCTTTATTACATATACTGTTTATTTCAACTTTCTACACCAAAACACTACTAATATCTACTGCGGAAATATCCTTGAGTAACCTCTACCTGCTCCAGTGGAGCATTCCACTGGCAGAAGCATGAAATAGTGTGTTATCCTGGATGGCTACCAAATGTGTACGAGAGTTAAGCAAGCCATCACTGTGAGGAGAACATCTGCACTTTATTAGCTCTCAACACAAATCCCCCCAGCCCAAAAAAAAGAAAAATGAGCGAAAGCTTCTCCCTCAAAGTAGCTTAAAATAGCAAGCTGCAAACAGAGATATTACCCCATCACTCTGTATTATGTGTTGTTGCAATGAACCCTAAATTGACCTCTTTCTATATAATTACTGTCCCACAAAATTCCAGAGGCCTTCCTTGGAAACTTCAAGTAACCAAGTACTATTAATCTCCACCAACTTCAATGTAATCCCCATAATTACTGCAAGATATCTTGGTGCTTTCTAGGAACCATCCGTAGCTACTTTGTATCATCTCCTTTCTACGAAATTATTAGGAAATAGACTATCAAAATTAAGTACGGCCACATGCCGTCCTCCACAAGTGATGAAGGCCCAAAGGCCCTTCAATTAAGCATGCATCATTCCTTGCACTAGAATTGAAGTCAAACCACAGGTGTTTAATTCATCACATGTGAATTTAGTGTCTCAACAAACCAATCGGGATATCTTTGTAATCATGACAGCATAGTGAAGCAGTGTTTCATCACAATCAGAAGAGGTGTTAGGTTGGATTGAGCATAACAGCAAATCATCAGAAAGATGATCTGTGAATGTCATGCAGACAGCTTTATTACATATACTGTTTATTTCAACTTTCTTTGACGCACATCTACTAAGATGGATCATTTTAACATAAGCATACAAACATGTATACAAACATGTGTGTGCGTATATAATGACACATAGAGAGTCACAACAACGGAGTCAATTCCTTCTATAATTACTTCTTTAAAAGATAGAAAAAAGAATAATTCAGAAACCAAATGTATTATTTACAATTGTAATAGTGTTGGCCCCAAATGTAGAAAAAATAAAATGATTAAAGCGTATGTTTACTCGACATCCTCACAGAGTTACATGCCGGGGGAGAATACTGTTGGAATAGTTTTCCCCCAAAACACTCTTTGATTTAGATTTTTTTTTTTCAGCCCAGAAAAGCACAAGTGACCCAAAAACATTATTAATAAACCACAACAGCGGTGCAATTGGGCCCCTGCAGTCCACTCAGTGGTGAGATTGAATAGCTTTAAACTGTGATGTGTTTGTCCTCAGTATCTTCACCTGATATTCTGTGATCCAGTAGTCCAGTAATCCGACACAAACCTCCTGTTTTCTATTGTCACATTTTAAGAATAGCATCGCTTCAGCAACACACGTGTTAATACTCCAGTTTGATATCTGTTGCTATTTAAAACTGGTCATATTTGCTCAGCTGCCAGTTCCTCTTCACAATGACGGGCGATTTCTTCTATTCCTATTCAACTGTTGCTCAGAGGGATCTTTGTCTCTTTCTGCCCTTTCAGTTGTCAGTCTGGTTGCACCATTGTACAGCGAGTTGTTTCTCCATCTACAAAACGTGACATTTTGCAAACCCTTCATGCAAATAACATCTATTTTATGGACTTTCTACAACTTAACAGCATTAAAGACACGAGTAGTCTTTTTTTAGCCCTCTGACTGTGAATAATCAAGATTTTGTGGCAGGCGATCCCAAACTTTTGATCGGCAGTATCTATATTTATACATTAAGATACAAATAGAAGGAGAAGAATATAGATAATAAACTAGCAAAGTAAAAGCAATACATGTTAAATCCCCAAACTGCCACAGGGAAGCAACGTAGACCATATCTAGGGAAGGGTATGAACATCTGTATACAGTCACAGAAGCTATTCTCATGAACTTCAGATTTCCCAATGGGGTCTCTCATTATTAGACATCATCTCTCTTTCGCTCGAACCAACAGTATGAAGGGATGTACTATTGACACCTTGTCCAAGGCCCCGGAGAAAGTTAAATCAAGTTATATAACCCAGACCTGACATTTAATGTTTGATGGACAGATAAAAAACACCTGATCCATATTTTATTGCATGAAGGACAGAGAGAAAAGGAGCTTAAGGCGAAGGCAGAGAGGTTGCATAGAAGAGCGTGATTGTGCACATATCATAAACTTGTATGTGACTGTGTGTGTGATAGTAGAGCTTTTAAACCCAATCAGCAATCAAGACTTTTAAGAGCCAGCTTTTCTAGTGTGTTCGCAGCCCTTTGTGCACTTTCCAGAAGGGTATTGGGCTCTTAAACCCTCCCCTAGATGGTCCGTCTGTCTGTGGGCATGAAGACCACTAAAGCTCCCCAGAAAAGCTGGATGCAGCCAAAATGTGCGCTTGTGTACATGTGTGCGTGTGTGATGACTTAAGTGAAATCCCACAGTGTGTATTGGCTGAGAAGTGTATTGGCTATAGCCTCACTAAAGCTTTGTAACGGCTGGTTGGGGACTCTGTGTGTGTGTGTGTGTGTGTGTGTGTGTGTGTGTGTGTGTGTGTGTGTGTGTATGTGTGTGTGCGCGACAGTGAGAGATGGGACAGCGGGCCACTGAACTCTGACCCTCATCTCTCGCTGAACTGCAAACACACTCACACACACATTGCTGTCCCCTTGTCGCCCTTCCGCTTGCTCTCTGGCCCTGTTAACTGCCTGTTAAGTATTAACGACCAATTATATGCCACTTCCTTTTGGTGGAGGGTACACTCAGCGTTTGTCTGTTATTAGTAGGAAAGATGGAGATGATGTCTTGTCATTTTGCTTAATTGCCCGCTTGTTTGTGTGTTAGTGTGTGTATGAGAGTAGTTATATATGTGTGTGTGTGTGTGTGTGTGTGTGTGTGTATATTAGAGAGAAACCAAGGGAGATTTTTTTTTGTATGTGCTTTGGATGATTGAGAGAGTGTGTGTGACTAAGCAAGAAAGAGGTTTAATTAAACGTCCGGAGGGATTAGAAACTAGATGAGTCAGGATTGTAATCTGGCCAGGGTGGCATGAGCCATGACACTCAGCCAGACACACACACACACACACACACACACACACGCACACACACAGCGGTCTCAGTAATCCTCGCACCTCCTGTCTGCTTTGCCTTCCCGTCTTTCATGACCAATTCATTTGGTCTGCCTGCTTCTTCCCTTCATCTCCTGGCACGCCGTTTCTTCCTCGCTCTCCTCTAGCAACACTTTCCCCACCCTTCTTCTTTTCTTTTTTTCTCCACTCCGCACATCTGACACCCTATTTCTCTCTCAGCTGCACTCCCTTCCCTCCTGCCAACCCTTTCACACCATCACCGCCCTCTGACCATCCATCTCCTCATAATTGGTGCATCCCTCTGTTGCCATTCGCTCCTTCTCCAAGCCCTTTTTTATCCTTTCCTCTCATGTCAACTTCCCCCTGTGGGATACTTTAAGCTTCTTCTTCACGTTTCTTTTTGTAGCAACCCCCGGTGCCTGTGCTTCAATCCCTTGTCTTCTTTCACTTGCACATTTTTGGAATACCCTTTAGCACCTCTGGTTTTACTAAATGTGTTTAAAGGAATACTTTGCTCGCAAAATGACCATTTGTATATCAATTACTCACCCTATGTTACCTTGAATTCTTAAAGAGACCTTTTTCTCACATGCCTCCAGGGTGGGAGAAACAAAAAGGTCTTAATGAATTGAAAGAAGTTGACTTACTTGACTTAGGCATAGCCCAGTCTCACACTCACGAGTCCAAAGTGTTATAATTTGTAAGGTTTAAGTGACGACGCATGTTTTTGAGAATTTCTGAACGTACGACTGGATAAATGAGACTTGGATTATACCTGATTGTATTTCAAAGTTCTCTGCTTGTTTCTGAAAAAAAGTCCACATATTACAAAGTGATGCATTCCTGCAGAACACCTGTGGTTGTAGAGGTAATAGAAAATACTAGTATAATTAATTATGCACAATATCACAGCATGTAAATGCAATAAGGAAGATGTATGAGTGTGCGTGCTGAGGCGATGTGAAGCTCAGCGGCATGTTATGAAATTGGAAAACTGGTAAGGCTAATCATTTTAATTATCTATGGATCTATTTATTCACTTTTCAATTGCTTAACTAATCGTTATGAAATGCCAAACGAAATACTCAACTATTGAGCCAAAGATGACGTTCTTAAATGATTCGTTTTTTTCAAACCAAAAGATACTCAGTTTGCTGTTCTATAAACATCTTCACAGTGGAGAAGCTGGAATCAGCAGATGTCAGACTTTTTTTTCTTTCAAAATCGATTTTAACAATTAATCTATCAAGGGAATTGATTGACATATCGTTTCAGCGCTTTTAAACATTAAACCTCTCTCTGTCTCCTTCGCCAGGCCCAGGAACATTCAGTGGTCCAAGATTAATGAATCCTTACCCGAGAGGGCCGAGATTTCTGGCCCCACCTTTCAGATTTCTCGCCTCAGCCAATCACACAACGGGACGTACTTGTGCCAGGCCCAGAACAACTATGGACGCGCTGCCGATCATTACACCCTGCTGGTGTACGGTGAGTAGATGACTGACAGCCAATTATATGTTGCGAGTTTTTGTGCGTGCTTGAAAAGTTTGCTCCATTGATTCCTTTTCTTCATTGTTTTCATTTTCCAGTTGTAGTGTCCCAGGTAATTGTTCACTGTTACGAATATTCTTACATTCAAATGGATGTGTTGTTTGCTACATTCCTCGTTCTTGATGTTATTTTTTTGAGAAATCTTTTTAAAAATGTTATCGATCCTTTTATCTTCCCAGTGTCTTTGGAGTCTATTCTGGCGACAGGCCCATTACATCTTGACTCTTGTCTTATTTATTTTCCTGATTCGCTACACAGCGGTAAACCTCTGCTAAACCTCCTCCTGGATCAATCCAACAGAGATATTGATTCCTAAAGGAAGCGTAGGCTCCCGTGCTCACTTACTAGTCACCAACATCATTATTCAGACTATCACTTGTAAAGAACCAATTTATCTTGTACCCTGTGACCCATCCTCTCTTCTGGGAATTCAGAGTAACTTTAACAGTCAAGTGCAATCAATAAAGATTTGAGATGTTTTGACCACTAAATTAATTTCATAATACAAGCTGATATGAAGGAGATAAAGACAACAGAAGTATGAATGCAATCTGTTGAAATCTTGCATTTTACATTTTAACATTGGTTGCATCTAAGATTCAGGCAAATCAGTTGTGCCTGTTGCTCGAGCAGAAGTACCCGAGAGGGGGTCAAGACGTGGGTAAGGGGCTTTTGTTGCCTTTACAAGTTTTCCAAGATGTTGCACCTCGATTCACTGGTGGTTGCTGAATTCTTAATGAAGGTTGACCCAGATAGGCTGCACACCGTGGCTCAAAGAATACAACAGTGGAGCTCGCAAACATCACTGGAAATCTTGTTACCGCGATAGTTACTTTTCAGAAAATGTGACAAATTGGCCAACTTTCTCCCCCCGAGTTTGAAGCACAAGGTTTTCGATGCCTGTTAATGTGGCGTAATCCACTCGCGAAACAAAAGCCAGCTCATCATTAGAGGCTTCTATGGTTTTGCATCCAATCCGTGGCCTAATTACACTACTGTCACTCAGCAGATTGACCTTTTTTTAAAAATGTATATTTAAGCTGCCCCTCCCCCTTCTGACTGCTCCTGTCGTTGCACCCAAGCACCTGACAGCAGACGGACAGGTGGAGGGAGTAGGAGTAGGAGATTTTACATAACATTTTTGTGCTGCTTTTGGTTGGCGCCCCCTCATCTATCTACCACACTAACACTCTCGTTCTCTCTCTTACATGCACACAACACACACGCACTCTTGTACAAGCACTGCATCAAACAGCACACATTATGGCAGCTTTCCACCGGCATCAAGGGTGGCAACAGTGGCAAGATGAAAGGTGACATCCGCACCCACTCCCCCTCTCCCGTTGTCTCTCTCTCTCTCTCTCTCTCTGTCTCTCTCTCTCTCGCTCTCCTAGAAGGTTAGACATGTCGAGCTTTGATGTGCGGTGCCACCGCTGTAGAAAAATGTTCTGTCTTTCTCCCTCCTCCTCAGCTTCCTCCCTCACCATTTTTTAGCTGTCTTCTTCATTTGATCTTCTGTCTGCCATTTCGTCTTTCCTACACTTCGGCATTTATCTTTTTTATTTAATGCCGTTTCTCCGTGCTAGTCATCAATTTGATTTATCTTGCTGGGTTTTTTTCTTCTTCTTATCCTCTCTTATTCTAAAAATAAGGGCTGCATTTAAAGCAAGGAATCTTGCTTTGACCAAGATCCGTAAAAGACCAGAAATCCACATAACCAACATAAACCAGGCTTCAACTCCTTTGCTCTGCACCACAGATTTACAGCAATCGGCTTCCTAAAGCCTCCTTCTGTAACCTCGTATCAGTGGTGGTTTGCTGTAGTTCAAAAAAAAATATGTACTCGCCCACCATGCAGATTGTTTCAAACCTTATCTCAAAGAGCTCAGAGATGTTGATTCAGCCATCTTATTAATCTGCAGATGACGGAAAGTACTACGCAAGAAATGTCAAATGAACTCCTTCCTTCAGGCCAGCGATGTGTGTGTCTTTGTAAATGTGTGAAAAAACAGTGTGTTTGATATACATCAACGCTAATATAAATCAACCAATACGGTTGATTAAAAATGTAGTAAGTGAATTCTATATTCTGATTCTATGAATACCAATTTCATCAGAAAGATTCCACTCTGTAGAATATATTAATATGACTCATAACTCAAAGTGCTTTTTTTTCTTCTTCCCAGAACCCACGTTGTTATTGTAGGTGTCTTTTTTTCCTCTTTTTTCTTTTTTTCAAACTGTGCATATCTCATTTTGTAACAAAGCTCTTATTTCTAAAGACTTGCGATAGATTAAAAAAAGGACAGATACAACCTCATTGTTTCTTGTGCTAACCTTTTAATATTCTTTTGTTTCAGTCACAACTATTCAACCTCTCTATCCATCTCTCATTGTCTTCTCTTCCGTTATTCTCCCTTTTCTCTCCAAATCCCCATTCCTTTCCTCGACATCCGTCCTCTTTTACTCCGCCTGCCGTTCACGCCTCTTTTACACCTCCTGCCCACTTCCTCTTCCTCTCCCCACTCCTCCCACACCCTTTCAACGGGTTTTCACCTTGCCACCAGTTTGCCCTCTGATCTGCAGCTGCAGTTCAGTGTCTTCACTCAAAGAAGGCTGAGGTTTCTTAGAATACGGCACGAAGAGCAGTGAGTCTAACTGAGTGAGGAGTTGGTGGGGATAGATGGAGGGAGGAGGAAAGGGGGTGTGAGGAAGGGATGGAGGGATGAAAAAGGAGAGTTGAAGGGCTGTGGAGGTCGAACGCAGGTTAACATGCACTACCACAACCAGATCAGATAAACGTAATATCGGTTTATTTGGCTGCTAGCCTTCCCAGAGGGAATCCCAGGGTGCACTGGGGGAGGAAGGGGGCCATTATGGGAGCGCTGGAGGATTTGTGTTGTAAAGGATGAGTCGGCAGAAAAGAAAGCATTTCATAGGCGGGTGCAGAAAAACTACCAGTGCTCTCTCTTGTCTCTCTCCTTCTCATTTCGTGCCAACCTTCCCTGTGCGAGAGTTATCTGCCATCAGGGTCTGTACACAGAGTACACACTCAGGTAAAAGTGGCTGCCAATTTGTCACCTGTGCTTTAGGCGCTGCCACTTTATGAGGAGAGACAGGCTTAATGCTGGCGCAGGAGAACAGGGAGCGAGAGGTGGGGAACTCTCCGGGGCCCGGGATTGTGTGTGGGTGTGTGTGTGTGTGTGTGTGCGTGTGTTTATGATTTAGAGAAAGAGTGCATGTAAGGTGATGAAATTAACTTTTAGAAACTTTCAGAAAGTCACTAATGATGTAAATGTGAGAAATTGTTTTGAATGAAGAACAGAGCGCACACACACACATCGCAAATATCTGCTGAATGTGAAATGAATGTGGCCTCTGTTGGCTGTTTCATCTCTGTGCCCCCATTGTTAGGGAGAAATTGGATTTATTTTTTATTTTATTTGTTTTATGTATGCTTATACGCAAAGGTACATGTGAATGTCTGTGCATGTGACTGGGAGGAGACTGTTGCTGATTGTCTGGTGAAATTCCGGAGGGCTTCCTTATGTAATTGAACTGAGCTGCTGCACTCAGATGAATCGCAAAGCCAATAAAACCCAATAGAATTGAATTGCATGAGAGAATGTGGGGGATGGAGAGAAAAAGAACGAGGGAGCTAGGTACAGATGTGAGTTTGCATATGTAACACACTTATACGCATGTGTGTGCGCGTGAGTGCGTCTGTGTGTGTGTGTGCGTGCGTGTGTGTGTGTGTGTGTGTGCAATTTGGTAAAACAGAGCAGGGAAGTGGGCACGATGAGAATAGAGAGACTAATGGTTTTATAGAAAGTTTCATAGGGGAGTGATAGAAAGATGAAATGATGGGTACAGTGAGATGGAGAGGGAAGCTAGGTGACCAGGGATTAGTCTGTGTCTCCTCGGCTGTTGTAATGAGCCGTCAGGATAATTGGAATGAAAAACATAGTCCTCCATTTAATGAAGTGAGACTTAAAAAAAATAATGAAATGAGTATGAAAGTGGGAAAAGGTTTGGGGCCGAGTGGCAGAGGAAGCTAGAGAGAGATAATACACAGTTTTCCTCCGCACATGACAATGCACTTCTATTGGTGTCTAAGTGAATGTTCAACGAGTCCTCAGCCAATCAGTGTCGGCCTTAATAACCCCTGCAGTGGACCCCTGACCAGTGTCCAGCATCCAGTGCACTGATTGACAGCTGGAGCCGCCACTGCTCATGGGCAAAGCCCTTATAATCAGCAACACCGAACATGAAAGAATAACGGGGCTCGTCCAAAATGGCGGCGGAGTATCCTCAGGCGCACTACTGCGAGAATGAGATACGAGGAGAAACGTCATTATCCCAAGTGCCGCCACATCCGTCCCTGGAAATAACACGGGCTGTGTGCCTGATTGGCAGCCGTATAGTGTTAATGAATAACAATATGATGTAGGGGGGGGGGAAAGAACGCTATCGGCCAAGAGACGACAGCTGTATGGCATTCTCCTTAATTAAGTTGAGGAGGGGAGTGAAACCACAGAGGCAGGGGGGGGGGGGGGGGGGGGGGGGGGGGGGGGGGGGGGGCAAATGAGGGGGGGGGGGAGTTTGGTTGAAGAAGAACAGTGAAAAAGAAGTGAGTGATGACAGCAGAACAAGAAGAAAAAGTTGGACTTAGTGAGAAAGAATAATGTTTAGGCCACTCGTGATCGCCCCGAGAAATTAATCAGCGTCCAGTTAATTAGTGCAGCAACCTCGGCCATTAATCCTCAGGCTCAAGTGACGGCATGCTTGTATTCACACGCACATGCAACATATATGCACTCAAAGAGGAGAGCACATACACTTACATCAGTAAGTGTCACTCTCTCTCCATCCGGTCCAGTTCCAACGCCCCCCCCCCCCCCCCCCCCCCCCCCCCCCCCCCCCCCTCTCTCTCTCCCTCTCACACACTTTACTTCACAGAAAACTCTGCTCATCTCTTTGTCTTTCCCACAAAATGCACTACAAATCATGTAATATTTCTTTGCAGAGAGAAGGAGACCATGGCTTGGCTTGAGGAAGGACAAAATAAAATCCAGGAGGGGGGGGAGGTATAGTGCTGACATAAGAAGAGTGCAAAAAGAGATTGATGATCTCAGGGCCACTGGGAGAAAGGGAGAGAAGAGACAGAGGAATACTTACCAATAAATTACTCCTGAGCAGAAAGGGCTGTGTGTGTGTGTGCGTGTGTGTGTGTGTGTATGCCTTTGTGGGTCTGTTGTATGTGACGGTGTGTAGCCAATTATGCTTATGTGTGTAAAAGTGCACAAACATACGGTTTGCACAAGCGTGCATGTATTTAAAAACGAGCCGCGTGTGTGTGTGTGTGGTTTTACAGAGATTGTTTGATGAAGTGTCATGTTGTTCACTCTTAAAGTGCTGATGCACACACAGACACACAAAACCAGCTCTTCCATCTTTCCATTTTAGTTCTTGTCAGCCATTATTTTTTATTCTTTATCGGCAATACGAACTTGTCTCTTTCTACCTCTCTACCTACCATTGTGTCTCAGTCATTGATTCAGGGAACGTGTCAAGATCCAAGCTATTGTTCTGCATTGAATGAGACAGTCCCTGCTTGGCACTGCTCCATTGGGAATGCATCTGTCACAGACAATGTCTCGGTCTTTCCTGCCATTGTCATGGAAAATGTGTCAGTGATAGAGAATGTATTCCTATATGTTCCCATTGCCTCGTAGATGAACGTCAGTCTGCCAGGTATGATTCCCTTCCACCTCTGTTTTCAAGCATGGTTCACCATTGTAAACCTCTTCTTTAACCCTCACAGCTGACATACAGGCCTGCCAGAGAACATCATTAGTCCTTGTCCTTATCGGTTGTCAGGGGTTGAGATCGATTCCATTTTGGGGAAATAATTAGTAGCATTTGTCTCTGGTATCGTAATGGTATCGGCCTCAGGTGCTGATCAGCGTTCTCGTATTTTACATCTTCTCCTTCATCTCAAAACTCATTTGGAAGAGACGAGCTCTCTGAGGCCACATCCAATGATTATCGATTCATAATGCTGAGGAAGAGCAGCGAAAAAACTCAATTAATAGTCGCAGTAATAAAGCATGTGTCGTGTTTAATAGGCTGTAGTAACTTTGCTGTGAAATCCTGCAACGCCTTTGTTGAAATGTCACTGCATGTTGTAGATAATAGCATTTGTGTATGTGTGTGTTATCCCATTCCCTGTCTGTCTGTAGATAATGTGTCAGTCACTACCACGGTCCCTCCCACTCCCTCCACCCAACCAATCACCTCCCATCCCGCCACCCCAACCCTCCTAACACCCAGCTTCGCTCCGGACCCAAAAGGTAACATACACACACCTTTTTATTCTGTCCATCTCTCTCCTCGTCCTTCCCGGCTCTCCTTTAGTGTCTTTTTTCTCCCCTAGTCATTTGGTAACTCTCAGGTGGCCTCCTCTCACACACACACACACACACACACCTACACACATTTCCTCTGCTGCAACCTTCCTTTGCCCTGCATCTACATGAGCGTACGTGACTGCAGACGCTTTGGTGTGCACCGAGCGCAACCTCCCACTCCCACTTTTTCTTATCACTGGCTGTTTGATGCTTGTGTGTGTGTGTGCGCGCTCATTTGCTTGTGAGTGTGCGCACATTTGTGTGTGTGTGTGTGGTCTTTGGTGGGTCTTTTGTACTGTTAATAAATCGGCATTAAGAGTTTATAGAACTGGCAATGACTAACGCTGGCCGCTGCAGGGCCAGGGAGATGCGACACAACTTTATCTGCACACAGACAGACACACACACTCTCACACAAACACGCACATATTCTGACAGAAGGGAAGATCAGAGATCAAGGTGTGTCTCATCGTATTCTCCCTGATGATGTTACACACAGGGGTAAGAAAGGCTGCTTGGCTATGGAGGGTGGAAAGGTTCATGGAGAATCAGACACACGCACATACACTCATGTGATTATAATATTCTTCTTGTTTTTACTCTTTTATCTTATTTCTGTTATTATACTACTTGTTTTTTACTTATTACTGTGATCAATGCTGCTGTAATCCTGTAATTTCCCCACTGAGGGACTAATAAAGGATTATCTTATCTTATCTTATCTTATTAACTAAAAGTATGTATGTATGTATGTATGTATGTATGTATGTATGTATGTGCACACAGGTGTGCACGTGTATGTACGTGTATGTACGTGTATGTACCATCTGTGCTCATCCTGCGACTGCAAATGCACAAGGCAATGCGTGAAATGATCAAACATCATGAATGATAATACAGCTAAAACATTTAATAATATACCAGTTTTATTGCATATAATTATTAATAGCGTGCCTATTATTATCCTAGTTTCATTTATTGATTACTGGGGAAAAAGACACATGACTAAATCGAATGAAGTTATATCCTATTGTTCTGTGCATAAAGCCCATTGTTCATAAGAAGCATTTCATGGACAGATTAGAGAGTTCAATAATTATTTATGGCTGGGATGTATAGTTAGTTGATTGGGAACCTGTGAACACTGCTGGCTTTGGCTGAATCTTTAATGCCATACTGGTAGTCAGGCTCCATTTCTCTGTAGCAGTCTTTAACCTCCTAAAAACAAACCTATTTATTAGGCCACTGCTTGAAAATTGCATACCCAAACTAAAGAGGGTGTGTCTCTGCAACCACAAGGTATATTTGAATAACCTGTGTGTTATAATAACGTAAACAATTAATAAATGTAATTTCTTTTTAATAACTCATTAATTGTTCAACATAAAATAATAGATAGGGGAACCCTTTTTTTAAGGAATGATGTCCTTATCCTTGAGGATATTTGTGTGTCTGATCACAAATCAATTTTATTCAGTGTGGTTTTATCCCAACTTCCCACAACTCACAGTACACCTTCCCGTTGCCGGGTTTTTAATTCCTGCTGCTTCTTTAACTGCTTTTAATCCACATTCTGATACTGAGGAGCTGGTCTCTCTTTTTAATCATACCTGTCAAACTGTCCTGGACTCTGTTGCCCCCTACAAAGTCAACAAGTTAAACAGAACACCACAGCCCTGGCTAAATGAATCCACCAAAGAACTTAAGAGGGACTGTAGGAGAAAGGAAAGAAAATGGAACAAAACTGCCCTCCACATATTTTATAATATTTGGAAAGAGGCAATGAATAACTATCAAAAGGCAGTTAAAGAATTAAAAACCTCTTTCTTCTCCAATTTAATTCTAAACAAATCATTCAAAACCCCAGAGTCTTATTCAAGGTCATAGACAAGGTCATAAACCCCCCCCCCCCCCTGTCATTTTATTGATGCCTCACTAGAGATGTGTGAGAAGTTTTTACATTATTTTAATAATAAGGTAAATGAAATAAGACAACAAATTACTCCGTCCCCCCCCAACCCAAGTTTTACATACCAGTAGGGACATTCAAAACTATTTTAGTCATTTTCAGCCTGTATCATTGCCCTTTTTATCCCAACTTATATCACACATGAAATCAGCCACATGCAGCCTTGATTTTATTCCTACTAAATTTCTCAAAGAGGTCATTGGCACTCTAGGGCCCAGTATTTTATTAATTATAAATAGCTCCTTAGCAAGTGGTACTTTCCCATCGATTTTTAAACATGCAATTGTACAACCTCTGTTAAAGAAACCTAAGCTTGATCCTTCTGTTGTTTCCAATTTTAGGCCAATTTCAAAACTTCCATTTTTATCAAAAGTTTTAGAAAAAGTGGTTTCAACACAACTCCTAGCTTTTATGAATCATAATAATATATTTGAGAAATTTCAGTCAGGTTTTAGAGCACTTCATAGCACAGAAACTGCCCTGCTCAAGGTAACTAATTCTAATTCTTTTAGACCTTAGTGCAGCTTTTGATACTGTAGATCACACCATTTTAATCGATCGCCACAAAACCTGGGTTGGCATCAAGGACACTGCACTTGGCTGGTTTTATTCTTACCTTTTAGAAAGATCGTAGTCGGTCACCATAGGTAATCACTCGTCTTCCACGACTCACATTACCTGTGGTGTACCACAAGGTTCAATTTTAGGTCCACTTTTATTTTCTGTCTACATGCTTCCACTCGGCCAAATCCTCCAGCGACACAACGTATCTTTTCATTGCTATGCAGACGACACACAGATATACCTTCCGCTGAGACACGGTGACCCAGAGAGCCTGGCTGCTGTCTTAGATTGTCTCTCTGGCGTTAACTGCTGGATGGCTCAACATTTTCTTCAGCTCAATAACTACAAATAAAAAGTCATATTATTTAGTTCCCCAAACAATAACACCAGTGTCATCAAGAGTCAACTTGGTCCCCTGGCTGCTTATTTAAAACCTGTTGCCAGAAATTTGGGTGTAATGTTTGACTCTCAATTAAATTTTGAATCACAGATCAAAAAAATTGTCCAGTCCTGCTTCTTTCAATTAAGAATAATCTCAAAAATCGAACCCATATTGTCACGCTCAGATCTGGAAAAAGTAATTCATGCAGTCATTTTCTCTCGACTCGACTACTGCAACTCCCTCCTTTCCGGCATAAATCAAAAATCCATCTCCCGCCTCCAACTAGTCCAGAATGCAACAGCTCGGCTTTTGACTGGTTCTAACATAATTGATTTTAAGATTTTGCTGCTCACTTTTAAAGCACGCCTGGGTCTGGCCCCAAGCTACATCATTGAAATGTTAGCCCCATATGAGCCAGCTCGCAGCCTTAGATCCTCCAGTGGGGCCCTTCAAGGCCCTTCAAGGCCCTTCAAGGCCCTTCAAGGCCCTTCTGGCCGTTCCAAAGTCAAGGCTTAAATCAAAGGGTGACCGTGCTTTTGCCATCAGAGCCCCTCGACTTTGGAACGACCTACCTGAGGGGATAAGACTAGCAGAATCAGTAGCTTCTTTTAAATCACTTCTTAAAACCCATTTTTATAGAACTGATTTTAAGTGATGTCGTCCTTTTATGCAGTTTCCCCTATTTTAGTTTGTCTGTTCTGCTTTATTTTGTATTTGTAATTTTCTATTCCTCTATTGTGTTCATTGCCTCATGTATTTTCTGAAATGTTTAATTGTATTGATGTTATGTTTTTACCTTGCCTATATGTAGAGCACTTTGTAAACTCTGTTTTTAAAGGTGCTATATAAATAAATGTATTATTATTATTATTATTATGCAGCATTGTGTACAAATATATCCGGACAATGGTGATTTAGAAGCTGAAATAAACATGCTTGATAATCTTATGAATATGAACTCATAATTTCTGTTACATAAAAAAACAGGAGCTCTGGAAGCCATAAAAAAAAGGTTGTTAAAAATAAAAGCTTCATAAATGACCAGAACAGAAAAGAACAACAATAATGAGCCATACCAGGCTGTTAAAGTGTTCCGCATTTAGATAAACAGCTGTTCTCCTGCCTCTGTAATAACAGTGTTCACTGGCTTTTGGCAGCTGAAGCCTGTTTTTTGTTTTTTTAGTCAAACGTGTGCACATGCAGTCGTACACACACGCCAGTGTGTTGGGAGTCGTGATGCGGACTGCGGTCCCAATACTGATACAGTGTTTAATTAAGCTGTACGTCTCACTGTGCGGCAGTGACCAGGATCATTCTGTTGTGTATTGTAACACAACTTTATCCTTGAATTAAAAAATTGCTTTCCGAACTTGGTAATAATAAATGTAACAAAGTTTCTGTGTGTGTGTGTGTGTGTGTGTGTGTGTGTGTGTGTGTGTGTGTGTGTGTGTGTGTGCGTGTACACACCCATCCACTGGTTTCCCTCTCTTTATATCTCCGGAATTTATTAATCTCAGACTCGCACAAACACACACTCACTGGCGTCTCCTCTTTTCTTTCCATACCTCCGTCTCCGGCCTCCTGTTACCTATAAGGAGAGATGAAGCAAATCCTTCAATTGCCGCCGCCGGCTGTAGTCGTTGTTGATGTACTATCTGAGGGCCTTTTTGGAGAAAGGCCACACTGTACTGTCTTACATGTCCTGTGGAGCTTTGGGCTGCGGTGGATTAAAAACACGGTGGAGTGGGGTAAAGGTATAGCGCTTGAGTCCTTGCTTTTTCAACCCTGTGTGAAATATCGATTCACACAGGTCCCGTGTGCCTACAGACGCACCGATGTCTCACAGATTTGATCACACACAGGCACCAGCATTTGATCATCCACATAAGCAGGAATACAATGCACTAACAGTCACAGTGTCCAATGAGACACTTGGCCATGAAATGCATGTGCAACAATGCACCCTCTTCTCTTCAGCGGTGAGTCCTTGCTCCACGTCCTTTTCTTCCTTTCCTTCGACTCCTCTTTCTCTCCTGATCTCTGTGTTAGCACTCAATTAATGTTTCATGTTTTAATTTGGTTGCGTCAAGGTCCAAGAGCCGCATCAATAACTCCACGCCCTTGCTTCCTATTTGGCCTTTCCAGCTTTTACACTACACCCACTCAGCCCCATCACAAAAAAGACATTTTGTTATTGTCAGCGACTCAGATACTATAAATACAGACTCAAAGAGCAACACAGATTACCTAAATTACTGTCCTACTACACTCTCTGTTTCTATGTCACCTGCAGGCAGTATTTAATGGTGAAACTGTACACAGATACATGCTAGGTCTTAACACTGCTTTATAATGTACATTGTACTGTATGTTAGCGCTGCAGTTAATCTGTTGATTCTTTTTTCAACTGAACAGATAATTTTTTTAGTTCTCAAAATGTCCTCACAATTTACCAGAGCTCGCAGATGATGTCTTCAGTTGTTTTGTATGACCAACAAATGATTATTATTATATTAACCAAGTTCAAATTATTTAATTTAAAGTGATAAATAACTAAGAAAAAGCTGTAAATCCTCATTTATGAAGCTGGATATATGCTTGATAAATGACTTAAATTATTACTATAATTATCACTCACTTATTGTAGTCGATTTTTCTGTTATAATCAAATAATCTACACTCCCTTGCATTATTCCTCTATTTTTCGTTTGTACTTTCCTTAAAGACAGTGTCAAGTTGGTCAAAGGTGAGGTTGACATGAATAATTCCTCACCGCTGCTGCAATTGTATGAATTATTGTATTGTATTAACTTGCCTTTTTATCTTTTCCTCTCTCTCAGTCTCTCTCTCTCTATCGCTCAGTTGTTGATTTCATTTCCCTGGGCTGACACAACTCCGGGTGTGAACACACTCAAAGTTTCCCTCATTCAAAATGCATTGTGGTCTTGACAGGTGCTTGGCTGGAGTGGCTTTTTAGAGGTTATTCTTTCGTTCACTCTCCTCATTTCGGCACCTTTTTCACACCCATTTGGACTGTCTGGCGTTCTGTGCATTGGGGGGTGATGAAAGGTGATAATGCAAGTTGGCGGAAAGATATTGACTTGGGTTTTCTCCTCTTGCTCCCTGTACTCTCCCACGCTGTTGTTTTAATGTCCATTCTTTCTCTCACTTGTATATATCTTTTTCTACACATCTCTCTTCTTAAATTTTTTATCCATTTCTCTCTTTGTCTTGATTTCTTTGCCTGCACTTCTCTTTCCTTTTATATCCATATTCTCCTTGATATACCCCTAAACTTCACCCACACCCACTATTTGTCTCTTGTGTTCCTTTCTCAGATCCCGGCGCGGTGGTGGAGACTCACAGTGCAGTACCATATGCAGTGATAGGTGGCGTTCTGGCCCTGCTGGTTTTCACCGTCATCTGTGTCCTCATCGTCACCATCTGGTGCTCCGTTCGACAGAAAGGTAACGCACGCGCACACAGACGTTTCTTCCGCAAGCAGCGGACATGTCTGGCAATCAGAGTATTTTTATCACATCTTTCATAGGCGCCTTTTCTTATTTGCGCCGCTTTCTGGTGTAACAAGCTGTGAAAAGAAATCATTGCAGGCCCGTAACACCCAGATTCCTTGAAAATAGTCTTTTAACATGAGTTGTAAAACTTGTCAGTGCAAAGCAGACAGGATGGGATGCACTGTCCATGATGGACGACCTTCGCCAGCATAGCAGAAGAGATTGGGTGGGTTGGGAAATGTAGGTGTGGTCCCCATGTTTTATGACTATATGTTAGTGTATCAAGGCTCATCTATTAAAAGCAGCCTCCCTGCAGTCCCTATCTTTTTAAGTGCCCGTGTTTTGGCAGCCTTTGACTGTGCACCCTAGCTGCCAATAAATGATCCAGGATCAGTGTAGCAACAATGCAACCTATTTCTTACTCTATGGCCAGATGAGCCATCAATCAGCATTCAGGATGGCTTGACTGCCAATCAGGACAGAGACAGGACCATTACAACGAAGCCATGTTGAGACAGAGCCATTAGGGCTTTGTCTTCGGCCCACCGTGGCTGGCAGCATGCCAGTCAACGTCGTAAGGAGAATTAGAGTGTCACTCACCCCTGGAGGGAAGGGACACTCAAGCAGGAAGGCTTGAACAGTTCTTGCTCTCTGAGTAACCTGTACTGCACCGAATCATTAATCAGAGGCACCTGGGAGATGTTAAAATGGGTTTGATGATGGGTTTTGTGAGTGACGCAAACGTGACAATGTTCTCTTGCGCCTAACCTTCCCTCCGTCCTTTTTCTGCCAATCTCTCCTCCCTCCCTGTCTCCTATTCTCTATTATCCTCTCCACCTGCCCCTCCTCTTCTGCCTCTTCTATTCACACATCCATCTCCTACCTTTAATTTCCGCCGGAAGGCTCGTACCGTACACGAGAGCCTATTCTTGCTTGGTATTGACCTAACAATCAGTTAACTAATAAATTAATCAGTCGCAGGTATGGAACTCAATAATATTAGCGCTGGTTGGTTTGATAATGCTGCATGGCGCTGCAGTGATCATGACGCTTTGCCACCTAACCTTCCCCCTCCAATCTCCCTCTTGGTCTCTCTCTCTCTCTCTGTCTCTTTTCATTCAGGTTCCTATCTTACCCATGAGGCCAGTGGGTTGGATGAACATGGTGAGGTGCAGGAGGCTTTCCTCAATGGGAACGACGCCAGCCAGGGCAAGAAGGAGTACCTACTGTAGCCCCTCCCCCTCCCTATCCCCTCCTCTTCTGACCTCATCCCCCCTATCCCTTCCTCTCCCTGTGTCTCACCTTATATACAGTAGACACACACGACACACACACACAGACACAACACACACTTCTATACAAAGCGCCATAACAGGCGGCCTTCTGAAATCGACTGTATACAGATACTGCACACAGCCAATCTATCCCGCTCCATTCCACTTCACGTCCTCCAGGCACACACACACACACACACACACACACACACACACAGCGACAGATTGAGAAAAAGAGAGCCTATAGACCCACCAGCTATTAACGACTGTGCCATATACTGTAAGTCGGTGAAACTGGGGTAAATGCAGAGCAAGAGGTTGAGGGTGAATGTAGACAATAACGAAATGACGCCATAATTATTTTGGATCGAGAGGAAAGCGGCGAGCACAAAGGAAACCGGCACTCTGCCTGTGCAGCCGCCAAAGTGGAAGGGGAATTAGGGGCAGATGACTGCTATAATTCCAAGCCTGGAGAAAACCATTTATTTCACAAAGCTCAATCTATAACTGATGGAGACAGTGGAGCAGCGTGTGAGAGGGGATGGGGGAAGAGCTAGAAGTTTGAAATTTTGAAAATTGATAAAGCATCTTTATTACAGAGCATCATATTTATAATGCTCAAACAACACTGGAGTCTTTTAGCCCAGAGTCCCGGGCAGTATCCAGACTTTTGCTATCCCTGCATGGTGGCCTTCCAATAATTTGTGAAAATAAATCATCTTTTCATGATTTATATCTCCACTCGCTGCAACAGTGAGGAGAATGGTTCTTTTTTCTTTTAATTAGCTCTCCATCTCCTCCTTCCTCTCCGTTCACCTGTTATCATCCTCTCCCCTCTCCTTTATATCTGTCTTTCTCTCTGTCGCTCCTCCTTTGTTGGCTCCTATTAATGAAAGGATTACTGTTGGGCTGCGTTCCCGACAAGGAAGAAAGGAATATGACTTGCTAAGACATTAAAGAAGAGCTTAATTATTTTAGAATGTCATTAAGAGGATAAAAAAGGTTTAAAAGTCTTAATAAGAAGGGCAAGGGGAGCAAATGAATGAGGAAATAAAATGGTTGGATGTTTTTTCTGAGTGCTACCACACATGCAGATACATGCACACATGCATACGTACAGTAAACATGTTGACAGAACAAGTATACATATCTCTGAACTCCTTATTTGTATAAAAAAGAACCGCAACATAAATTAAATGAATCTTTTAAGATATTAAAAAAATATGTTTACTATTCAAACGCATTATGAAGCAAATATACTAACACAGAATATTAGCGTATAGAGGTGCAAAGCCGAACAAACCACTGTCCAGTGATCTTTAAAGAAAATAAAGAAAATAATCTAAAAAAAATATGTAATTTGTCTTTATGAGAAACAAGAGGTCTGTTTTTTTATTAATTATTATTATTTGAACAATTATGATTGTTGTTAATGTTATTATTATTATTGCCGTTGTTATTATTATAATTGTAAATGTTAAAGAAATGTACCCTTCCTTTTTGGTTCTACTGTAGAGAAATTGCTGTCTTTTTCCACTCTTACCTTTTCCTCTCTCTCCTAGTCTTTCTCTCTCTTCGTCTTCTGTGCCTAGTCGTCTCTTCTCCTGTCTTTCGCTCTTGTTTATTTTAGAGTCCATGTGTAACTGTTGATATATAGCTAACTATTCTTTATAGGGGAAAGATACAAAGCACGACAAAATTAAAAAGAATTCAAAAATAACCTCTGGGTGTGTTTACTGTGTTAATCAGCAGGTGCTGCTTTTGAAGGAGACGGAGCACATGATTCAGTCAATGGGGGAATCGTGGAGTTATGGCAGGCAAGATAAAGATGAAGGAAATCGAGCCAGTTGTAACTGGCAGCTCATTCAGAATAAATAGAATATACAAATCGGGAGGTTCTGTGGCGCCGCTAATGAATCATAAGAACAGATAGCGGGGGTGGGGGGGAAGAAAGGGTGACAAGAGGGTTGAGTCGGATGCATAGAGAAAAATACGACTCTGCCGTTAACTTCCACACAATCAATACCCGATTCTGTCGGGAAGCACTCAACGTGTCCATCTGTGCACAGGCTAGATTTGAAAGCCGCCGGAGGTCGCTGGGTGACATCGATGTGTTTCTCTTCCATCGATGGCGAGGCTCCACGGTCGCCTGTCATAAAGACAGATTGTCAAACGGCAATCAAAGTAATGGACTTGCCAGGTGCTACCAGCACAGGTTGACACTCCGGACAACAAACAATACACACACGTACACACACGCAAACCAGACATCTCTTCAGTTTATGATGACGCAACGGTAGCGCAGGAAGGGCCTGCTATCAGACCAATCGATGAGTAATAAATTCAGAATAGTGTCCCTTTTTAAATATCTTCAAAAGCGTATGTCCTTCAAACAGAGGTGTCACGTGTTGTTTTCGTGTGCCATCCTCTTGTTGTGTTGTTGGCTGCTTTATAGGCTAATATTATTTCTGCTTCTCCTCACAGGAAGAAAACAACTTAACAGAAAAGTGAACTTTCTAGTTCAAGCACTTTTTCTGTGTTTTCTACAAAGAAAAATGTCAATCAAATCCTATTTCACGGGACGTATTGTAGGGTATTACTTATGCTGTCACTGCTGGTGCATACTGGGAATTACGGCCATTATCTGACCATAACAATGATGCAATTCAGCTGCTAGACCTAATGATAAACAAACCTCTAACATAGATGGAGATTATCGAATCAATAGACATAAGCAAGAACAAGATTGGGACGAGCCAGATTGGGACGAGCCAGATTGGGACGAGCCAGAACAGTTGCTTATTCCTCCCAAGTTTATGACATACAGGGAATGTAGCAATAATGACAGCACAAAGTCTATGAATAACTCACGTGGTTGCTCCTTGAAGCTAGCTTCACCATTTAACGTCCTGGAACGGGTTCACGTTAGATAATTCCCGGTTTATGACCCTTTCATTTCTACGAGTTGCAGACGCTATCACAGTCCATTCAAAGCACAAACTCGTTATGTGTCTGCTGGCTACATGGTGGATTAGAAACAGTCTCCTCCATCAGTAAAATCGACCCTGGTGAACGCAGCTTACGTTCACCGGTCTTGTCTTTTTGACCCAAGCGAGGTGAGGGGGAGTGTGCAGCATGGCAGCATAGCATGAGGAATTGATTGAGGCCCAACACAATCAGGAAGCAGAGAGAACAATTGAATGGGCAGATGCCAGGGAAGCTGGGGAAAATCTTTTTATTTTTTTCCTTTACCAGATTTCTCTATCGGGGATTTTTTATTTTTTTTATTATTTTGCTGGACATTCTGTACTCATTCTGTACTGTAGCCCATAAAAAGGAGTCGGAAAGCAGAAAAAAACATGACAAGTGTGAGAATAAATGGAAAATAGACACAAGATCTGTAATAAGAGTCGGGAAATGATCAACAAATGAAAATTGCGAGCAACGATTCCAAACCCCGAGAGTTAGGGAGCGAAAAGAAGAAGCGGAATAAGAGACAAGGAGCTGCTCTACGATCATGAGGAACAGGGTGGAAAGAAAGAGGAAATGTCATGTCAATGTCTCAAGCAAAAAGAGATGGAGCTCTCTGTTCAAGATGAACAATCCAATTGGAGTGAGCAAGGCCTTTTTATTACACATGTGCATCACACTGTATTTACAAGTTTAATCAAAACAGCCAGGAAGATTGTGTCATAACCAGGTTAATGATGTTTTCCCTACGATGCTGCTGCGTCCTCTCTGGACCACATTTGACTGAATGTTTAATTAAACGCTGTCACTCATACATCACTGGTGGTTGGCTTAGCAGAGACTTAGAACAGGCTTAGAATAAGTCCCATAGGAAGAGCGTTCAAAGAAAACAGACATCTGTGATCAGGATAGTCGTCATCACCGTGAGACTTCATTTTCTCACTGACATTTAGTGTGGGACCTGATAATTAACTGTCCTTTTCATTTACAAGTTATTCATGGCATATGCGCGTAAGATTGCTGATTAGTTAACATGCCAACAACAAACAGGAATACGCTATATTTATTCTTCTTTAGTCCACAAGCTGTTTCAAACACTTTCTTTATTCTCATGCACAAAAACCACGGAAGGAACATTGTTTTGAAGATGATGACAAGTGCATGTGGAAAACAACCGCCTACTTCTTCTACTATGAAGAATTCAGACCTCTGGGAACACTTTGGCTTTCAGGGAGTGTTTGGCTGAAGACCATGGAGCCTCACACAGGGCCATGCGGACAGATTTCCCTCTGGACGCCGCCACTGGAGGTGGAAGGTGGGCAACAGAAAGAGGATAGGATGACCTTTCTTCCCCAACGTGTTTCCTTGGAGGAGTGAAGAGAATCTGGGGCACGAGGCTGTACAGCTGGAAGAGGATCATGGCAACTGCATGAGCCCAGGCAGGAAGATTGGTATTGGGGGTAAAAAGCAAGAGGGCGTGGATAATGTGGAGTGGCAGGCACAGCAGAACTAAAAGGGAAAGGGACAAAACCAGGGAACGGACCTGGTAGGAGTCATGTTTAGGGGGGTCTGCATGACTAAAAGGAGTTTTCCTGGGCTTGATGCACAGCAAGTCAAGGTAGATGACCAGCAGGCAAAGCAAGGGGAGCATGAACACTGTCATCCCATAGACATAAACAAGGAACTCTGGACTGAGGATGGTGTCAGGGGCACACACTCCCCAGTGGCTGCTGTGAATCTCAGCGTAGGTGAAGTTGTGCATGTCTTCCACGTAAAACTTTGACAGAAAGCCTCCGTATGGAAGGTTCTTCCCGATGACCTTGAGGTCATGGTGGTACTTAGGGGGCGGGGAGGGGGTAAGATGGGGTGAAGAGGTCGTCCAGTTGTCATACAGCCCGAGGCCATCTGTGCCCGGATCAGTCCTGCCACTTCTCCAGGTGTCGAGGATGTCCGAACCGATGAACTGGGCGAAGGAGGACAGAACGGAGCCCACCCAGCACAGCAGAACCACACATAGAGCCCGTTGACGGGTCATCACTGAGGAGTACCTGGCATTCACAAACATGTGGATTTTGACACATTAAAGGAAGAAATGAGCACGAGCGGTTTCTATGCTTCTGCATTAAACTCGCTTCTCGATGACACCAAGATGTCACGATGCCAAAATAAATATATATGTCTGACTTATGTCGGAAATGCTTCTTCCCACCTTACTTACAGTAACTAGTGCAAAGCAATTGAAGACCAATTTCTTTTTTTTTAAACATAACACTGTCTCTCTTGAAGGCTGGATTTGTAGGTCACTGTCTATCAAATATCAAAGTGCCTCAGAGCCTATTGATATATTTCTCACCCCTGTTTCTATCAGAAGGCAGTGTAAGCAGTGTGTGATAAAAAGCTACCGTACGATCACTGAGCTGCCTATATCGATCAAACAGCATGCCATACAGGGGCACATCTTGACATGTTTGCTGCTTTTTTCATATACATTTTCTTGCTATATTGCTGAAAGCATGCTTGAAAGTGTTGACTCTTGCTAACCTACATATTCACCCTTACCCACACATAGAGAAGATACTATTAAAACATTGTGTGCCATTGTAATTTACAGGATGTAATGCTTTAATATATTTCAAAGAAAACAATCGTATGTATTATATGGAAGGTATACACTGGTACCATCTTATCATTTGACAGTTACTATCTAATCTGTATTGCACTGATTTGTATCCCTATTCTTCTCCTGCGTAAACTCATCTAACCCTCTTCCAGACTCACCTGTCTGCCAAGTGATGCTGCAGGTGGGCATCCAGTGTGAGGATCATTAACAGGAACATGGTAAACTGCCTGACCAGCAGCGGGCAACACACCAAGGTTACGCAGGTGTACAGACACTGTGGGGTTCGCAGGTTTAGCAAGACGTTCACGGGGACCCCGACTGCACCCCCTGCAGCACCCACCCAGCCCAAGCACAGGCGCAGAGAGCATGAAACACTCCCGGGTTGGAGCCTGGCCCCTGGGGCTCCCTCCTGGACGTCGGCCTCTGTACCACTGCCCCTGACAGCCATACACAGCCTTACACTCACCGCGATGACAGATACTGATAGGATGCACTGGCACAGAGAGTACAGCCACATGAATTCCATGTCTGGGGGAGATAAAAAAAAAAAAAAAAGGGAGAGGGACAGAGTCTGAGAAATGCAAAGGATACAGTTTAAAATGTCATTACTGATAATGATGTGAAAGAGCAAAGATAGTCTATCGATGCTTATGCAAATGCAGCCTTGTTCACTCCCACTTTAGTTGTCACCCCTGCCCTATGTTCCCACTTGGCTCTTTCGGCAGATTGCCCCTGCAGCGTTAACTTGCATTGTCAAAGGAATGGTCAAACTGAGAGAAGGACAAAGAATAGAGGGAATACAAATGAGAACGGAGTGACAAAGGGGGAAATTTGAAGTTAAACATAGGGGTGTAGGACAGAATATTAAAAACACCACGCAAGAGAGGGAGAAAGCACAGATGTGGAAGGATAGAAAATGTGATAAAAGTTTATGCTTGTGGCAGAGGGACGGGCAGCGGGAGCGTAGATATTTTTGATAGGTATTGGAGAGCTGTAAACGTGCCCGGAGAATGAAAAGGCCAGGCCAGAACAGACTTGACAGAACTTCTCCACTGAGGGTGTGAGCACCATGCAAACACAGAGCAACAACCTATAAAATGGGTGGCAACATAGTGTTAACACTCTCTTTTCTCTCCTCTTGTACTGGTCTTTGTTTTTGCCTCTGTTCTCCCTCCGGCCCACCGTGCATCATTCCCACACTCATACTCTCTGAAACACAAATAGGCCTTGGCAGTTATGCGTAAACACTTGAACACTTGCACTCAATCACACAAGTGCACACTCCCCCGAGTGAGTAATTTACAGCAAATTGATTGACAGCTAATTTTAGGGCATTTTCAAACAAAATATTCTCACGTAAAGCAGAGTGGGTGAGTATGGAAATAACAGATTTGCCAGAGCAATATGACACCTGTCCATTCCACGTAATTAGTTTGACCTTTTCAGAAGAGTCGTCCCTTTTCTATAATAATCGTGACTGGCTGAAATAACCTCTTTATACCACTTAATAAACGCTTTACACAGTAGTCCCCTGTCTCACCACTTGAAGTTGCCTCAGCGAAATTGATTTACTGAAGTAATTAATGGAGTTTAATCCACCTTGTGTGAGTTTTCAATTCAAGTTGGTGGCTGGTCACGCCCGGTGTAATTAATTGCCTTAATTAATAAATCAAGCTCTTTGAAACAACATTCAAGATATAGGGCTGCGCCTTTCAGCACGGTCAGTAACAGGTTATAGAGCGCTGAAAAGTCAGTGGTGCCTGGATCTTGATGTGATATCAAAGAAGCAAATTATGGATGAAAAGGTGCAGTTACCTGTTGTGGAGCCCAACGATGACACAGATAGTTTATACAAAGCTCTGTAATCTATCCTCTGGATGATTTTGCTGCCTTTTTATTTCCCTCCAGGATCTCACTCACTCTCTCTCTCTAAATGGTCTGCCCCCACTGACAGAGTATAAACCTGATTCATAAACCTCTGCTTATCCACCTGCCTTCTATCTCTCTTTTTCCTGTCTCTGCAAACATATCAATTGTGTCAATGTTGGAACATGGCTGCCCTTTCCATCGTAGATGTGCAAAGGGCAACGGCACCACTGGCAGCTGGGGAATATGGAAATAGGGCACATATGCACATATGAGAAAAATACGCAGGAAAAGGTTTTATTGTTTGCTCATTTCCTCCGATGTTTTGATTCCTCCATGTTCGTCTTAATTGGAAGAGAAACAAAGGAAAATAAGAGGTAACTCTTAACTCCGAAGGCAATTTGCTTTTTGATGGAGTCGGTTTGAGCAGGAGATGAGGGAAAACATTACAGTTTTATCTAGGCATCGTTCCATGAAACAAAATAAGCAGACAACACCGGTGTAGGAACTATATTTCTTGGATACATAGAGGGGGAATGCTTGCCTTCAATCAATATACCTTCAGGCTATATACTTTACATTATCCACGTTATCCCTGTGCTCTTATAGATCATTTAATAATACTCTGCAGCAAACGTATAAAACTCTACTGATAACTAGAAACAATGCCCGGAGCCACTCCATTGAAAATTGGTTAAGAATTTAATTTTGAGTCCTCAAACTGTAATTCATTGAATTGCAGGCCTGACAGTTATGGCCTGGAGAATGTGCATGTATCTAAACAAAAATCCCCCAAGCACATCATACTACAAATCATTCTCCCACGGTCTGCCATCAGGGTCAAGCTCCAGGCACGGCACACTGAGCCCAACGGCACCACTTTTCAATCAAATACAGAGAATTACAAAGTAACCTCTGCCTGCTGCAATTTTAAATACAGCTACATAATGTGTGTTGGTCGATTGTGGAAGTGAGGAGGACAGGAAGGGGGAATACAGATTACACAGGTTTGCTCTCTGTGTACCCTCAGTTTAAATATAATATAACCTACTACCAGAATGTGTCTCAAAATACATTTCTTGCATCTTATTTTATAAGAGCATATCTAAAAATAGATATGTAACTATTGAAGGTAATAACACAATAAAAGCTGTATTTTAATTAATGTTTAATTGCTGTGCTTCTCGAAGTCTCGCTCGTTCACAATGATGTGTTCGGTTGATGTGAAGAGCGGCAACGATGCAATAAACAACGCTCTGGTCTCGCGTAATAAAACGAGATTTGCCCGTTTTAACATCAGTCGGAAACCCCGTTCCACCCTCTTCCCTTCGCTGTCCACAAGCAAGGTAAAGCGCTAGATTTCTTCCTCGGTTACATTACACTAAATTGCGTAAAAACTAAAGCGTTTCCTTAGAAACGTGGTAATATATGATACGAGGTACAGTTTAACAAATTGGTTGAGCGCCGCGCGAGGTTGTTAGACGTTTTTGATCTGTTCTTGCAACTATTTTACTTGAATGATGCGGTTATACGGTGTCTCTTTTTGTAATGGCTGCCCCCATGCTACCGCGTTGAGGCCTGCTAGCTAGTGGCTAGCTGTCCCCATTTAGCTTGGTATTATTTGCCGAAATGTAAAGTTGGGGTGCACATTACCGAAATAGACATCACTCGAAGGGTGAAGTGTTAAGAATTGGCTAGTATTGACTACTAAAGGGCGGCTCGTCTCGTAACTGGTCCGTGAACGTTAGCTTGTGGACGCTACTCCAGGCTACGCGTGTCCCCAAGATCCCATCCCCAACACATGTATCGGCTCTAAAGTGTTGGTTTGAGGTTGGATTCTTAAATTGGCATTTTCGATTTGAGTCTTTACGTTAGTATTTAAGCAAAGCGGGTCAGTCGTGCCCACACATCTTAGTCGTATGTGATAACGTCGGAGAAACCGATGTCGTTAATCCTCTCGCATGTTCTGTATATCTACTTAACTTGGAGCACGTTATTTCTTCCGGACGGTGAACAGCATCCCTTAAAGAGGAGCGGTGTTACGTTACTGATGGAGTAACCAACTATGTCGGTTCCAGTGTGTTTGTACTGTTTTTATATCACTGAAACGTGTCCCCCATCTTATTCAGATGCCGGGTATCACGGTGAAAGACGTCAACCAGCAGGAGTTTGTCCGGGCCCTGTCGGCCTTCCTGAAGAAGTGAGTACAGTGGTTTTTTACACTTATTATTGGCATTGGGGCAACCTATTATAGTTAGGTAGTTTTAGAAAAAGTTTAGTTGTATGCCATTTCAACAGTTTCTCAGCCTGTCGGAATTAATTGAAATCTATAACATGGATCAATATTGTAATGGAAATACATTTGTGTTAAATAAACTAATGAAGTGTGCACATTGGATGTGCATTTCCTATTTCAGCCTGGTTGTCTTCATATTCAGAACCATATTAGAATTTAATATTTTGACCAACTTGGCTGAATATAATATCTAGAGCCGCAACAGTAATATTTACATCAGCATTATATAGTCATTATATAAACTCAATATTTCACTGGAAGCCTGTCTATAAAATGGCATGCACTAAGAGGCAACTCAGCAAAATAACTAGCTAGGGTGCGATGCGTGCGTTAACATGGCTCTGATTGAAAGACTGCAGGCACAGCAGATTATAATGTTACTTCATGTTTATGCTTATTAAATTGTGATTTGATAAACTATTGGCTTTATACTGGCAACGGTTTAATTGCACTTACAGTAACAAGCGTAGTGTTCAACTTGAGTAACAGTTTCTCTATGCTTCCCCTGCGTATGTTGAGAGCTCCATAGCCAGTCCTTTTGTCGTTTAGTACATGCTGACACTTCCCTTCTGTCTCCAGGTCAGGAAAGCTGAAGGTGCCTGACTGGGTGGACCTCGTCAAGCTGGGCAAGCACAAGGAGCTGGCCCCAAGTGATGAGAACTGGTTCTACATCAGAGCCGGTAAGTCAAAGATTTGCTTATTTATCCCTCTGTCTATTTTATCTCTTGATACTAGGACAAAGTTTTATTTTTAGTAATATTGCAAGTTGGCATCAACAAATATTTATTCCGTATAGCAATGCATTTCATTCACATGCTGGTGTTTGAAGCTGACGCTGCCCCCTAATTGGCTGCATTTTGAAAATTTTAGGATGCATCACGATTTTCTCGAATGATTATGACTCTATGCAGAAAACTTCTCTTTGTAATGTAACTTAAGAATATATATTGAAGTCAAAAAACATCTGTTTATGATTCATTACAAATATGCAGTGTTAAGTCATGAAAAAAAATATTTCAGATATATAAAGTTGATATTTTTTTGATGCTTCCAGATGCATCGATAATCATTTAATAATTGCATCGTGGCCCTCGGTGGCAACTCATGAGTTGCCGAGAGATTCAAACCCTTAGTTTGGCTGACAGTTAAGACTCACTGCTTGGTGGTGTACAAGTTTGTTTATATTTATCCTCTAATGCCTTGCTCATGAAATATGCACTATTTTTCTTGCATATTTTATTTTACTACGGTTGCATATCTATTTATCCAAATACCTTTCTTTTACCATATTGAGGGAAGAGTTAACTGTTACTAATGCTGCATCATAACACCCACCCCCTCTGCTCCCACAGCATCCACAGTTCGCCATCTGTACCTCCGTGGAGGTGCTGGTGTTGGTTCCATGACCAAGATCTATGGAAGTCGCCAGAGGAACGGTGTGTGCCCTGCCCATTACAGTGTAGGATCCAAGAACGTAGCTCGTAAGGTGCTGCAGGCCCTGGAGCTGCTCAAGATGGTTGAGAAGGATCCCAATGGGTGGGTACCTCTATTTGTTGGAGCCACGAGATATGGTCTTACATTAAAAACTAGACATGAAAAGTTGTTGTGGGTTTTATGTGCATTACCAAGCCAACACACGGCAATACAGTTTCTAATTGGGGCTGGTACAATGAATCAGTTTCATTTAACAATTATAATAATGGTTGCTAATTAAGTGAATATAAGCTGGGTTACGTTATGATGCACGACAGACTGTGGGCATGTCTCAAAGGCTGTTAGTTTTTAATTTACCTGTAACCGTGCATAAAACCTTTTTTCTTTTTCTCGTAAGGGTGTTATACAACATTTTTTTAATCCGCATGATAAATCCGCATGATCAACAGATGAATCGATTATTAAAATAGTTGTCAGTTAGTATGTATAATTTAATACATTTAGTATATAATAGTTGGACGTGCGCGGTGTGTTTTTCTTGGGCTAATGTGGGCATGAAGTAGTTAAAACCCTGCTTTACACATGCAGTCGCTCATTCTGGCAATACTACGATTTACAGTTTCAAAACAGACCATTATTGTAATGCTGACGACTGGCTTTTCTAATTTCATAAGCTTATATATTTCTCTGTGATTCTGCAATAAAGATGTAATCTCACTAACGGGATTGATTGGCTTGGTCTTTATTCAGTCAAAATGGGCAGGACAATTAGTTTCCCTTTTTTTTTTAATTGCCTTCATTTCAAGTTGAGTAATTTCTGCCAACGTGTATAGATGGTATATATCGATATGTGTCTTTTCCTGACTTTAATACTGTGGACAATGTGGTGTTATTGAAGGTGTAAGCATTTTTAAATACATTTTTGACCAAGTTGTATAGGTTGAAGTATTCTATTATGTTCCTTCATTTTGTAATTTTCCTGCAATTTTTGTGGTTCTCTATTTCTCAGTGGTCGCAGGCTTACCGCCCAGGGAACCAGGGACCTCGATAGAATTGCTGGCCAGGTGAGAAACTAACCATTCTTCAATAATTAGGTTGAACTTTAAAAAAGAAAAGTAACTAAATTATGTGACTACTTTGATCTTGGAAAGTCTATGCCAAATCCTAAATGCAGGCATAATTGTTCCTGTTAACAAAAGAAACTACTGGTAATTTTGCATGTCATAGATTATTAATTAATTTAAGTGCCTTGTACCATTGCGTTGATCCACCGATGCAGTGTACTGAGCAAAGTACATAAGTGAGTAATTAATGCTATTATAGAGTGTACCCAAAACGCTTGAATGTGTATGTCCATTTATGCATACAGTAGTGTGTCTTGAACATTTCCTGTAATACACAAGTATAGTTTAACAAAAATGTTAATATGCCATACAAACTGAGCATGACTGACAATTAAATACAGGTTGACGGCAAACAATGGGAGGGGTGTAGAATCTAGTTTAATACGACGTTCATTACCCAAGCACGATGTCACTCAGTGTATCTGAAATGGTAAAAATCAATTTACTCATCTAAGATTTCTAATGAGCGATATCGCCACTGATACGGTTGCAAAAAAGCCACACTAACCCTCATTCAGTACATTTAAGAGATTAACTTGGTTCTGTCGAACGAATTATGTGTAGTCTGATTGTGGCCTTAGCCAAAGTGATGACGGTTACAGTAAGGGCATTTTCTAAATGCAGCTGAGATCTGTGGGACTAGTAAAGATGATATTCGTCTTCTCTGTTCCTATTTTTTAGCCTATATTTGTTTCTTACTGTCTCAAAAATAAAAAACACGACGGGAATTTGACTTGCCACCGCTTTGAATTGTGACCATTGTGCTGTGGAGTTTAAGTATGTATGCCACAGCATGGTCTAACCTACTGCTAGAATTTAAATGCTCTCGTATCACGCTCCCGACCTGTTGAATGAATATCCTCGCAGCCTGATTCTGGCCAGGTAACTGTTGTTTTTGGTGATTGTCACACTGGAGTTTTATGTCAACTAACTCACTCCGGGCGGTGCCGTAAGAGTGTGTGTGATCACACAAATGCCACCCCTTTCGATGTGACACCTTGTCTGTTATGGGATTACACAGCCAGTGTTACTTCGGCATGTAAGGCTTTTTAAACCACTTGTCCGTGGGCAATTTTTCCTCTGCCAGCCAAGTGAGTTATGTGTTGTGTGGCACGATACTGGCATTGTTTGTTCGCCGTCACTTAAAGAAATCGCTGCGGGGTTTGACAAAATCAGCCATGGCAGCCATGTTGTGATAATCCAAGGGTAAAGGGGATAAACATGTGGAGGAAATTTCATGCATGGCAAGTTTGCCATATGGCACCAGTTTTCTCCTTGTTTACCCATGCTAATGAGCAGTATGCAGATGAGCAGACCTGGGCCCAGCCCGCCTACCTCCTGCACAAACTGCCACAAAGCATGTTGATGTGGCTCTGCTGCCGCCTCATGAAGCCCCCTTCTGTTGTAGTTTCTGATGGCTTTTTAAGAGATCAAGCTTTTGAAAGCGAGGTGTCTGCATGTCATTTCAGGAGACTACAGAAAACAGTCGCTTCTCGTAACTGTCCCCAAGCTCAAGTCCCCATGAAATTGCATTTTGATAGCATCTTACTTCCTTAAGTTGCCCATTTCCTCTTCAAACTCAATATTGTGGTAAGAAAATTATAAGTTAAAAAAAAGAGGGAATATTAAGCAGATGGGATCGCGATTGATAGAAATGAGATTAAGTAGTTTGCTCTAACTATGGCAGAATGATGAACCATTAAAGTACTTAAAGTGTGTGTGTGTCCAAAAAAAGCAAGTAATTGGATTTTGTTTTGAAGATGACAAAAGTTTTCAAAGGCACTGCAACACCTTGTCTGCTCTTGGACTAAATTCATGAATTTTCCCTCATCTTGTTTTTATGTCTTTCCACAGGTCTCAGCCGCAAACAAGAAAGCTGTTCAATAAATCTTTTTTGGAGAAAGTCAAACACTGTGTGCTCCTTGTTGTCAATGCATGCAAACAATGAAGATGAACCTGCAGGCATTAATGGGCTGATGAGTATTTTTGAAGTACTGTTGGGTCTGAGGCCTCATATTTCTCGGTGATGTTTGAGTTGAGCCAATTTTTACCTGCGAGAGAGACATTTAAAAGGTGAAGATGGTTGAGCTAATGAGCCATTTTTCACTAAAGTATGAACACTTTGAATTGAGCTGGATAGAGGAAGCAAGCAACTGCATCACATTATCCTCAATCGGGGTCGGTCTGCGTGGTTCAAACCACCCGTTTATGTTAAACCCGGCCAGCTAATGTCATGTAGGCTAAAGGGCAGAAGGACCACTGGTTGTAGCTTCAGGTCCTCGTATCTACGCAGCAAAGCTCTCCAGGGTGCAGTTCATTAAGCGGGTTGAACAGCTCCTGGAAAGCCTTTCAGTCAGCCAATACATTCAGCCTCATGAGTGGCCAGACCTGTCACAATACACACAGCTTCCATATTAATCTTTTGCCCTGCCTGCCACTGGGTTTATGTATCAGATGTGGTTTACAGATTGATGTGTGATACCATGACAACCAAGGAAAATAGTTCACCTAATAAAGTTGTTGGTACAATAGCTGGTAAGGAATGATGTCATGATTTAGCAGTTTAATTCAGGGCCACAGTGCCACCTAGAGGCAGAAACTGCAAACATCAGGTTCTTTAATCAACTTGACAATAATGGCATTTAACAAACTACTTTTTTTACTATTTTCACCATCACTGACAAGATAACTTGTCTATTTAGAAAACGATGTCACTGAGTGCAGTGTTGCTCATAACCAGGAGGCTGTGACTGCTACTTCAGGAACTTAATTTGTCTCATTAAAGAAGCATAAGAGTTTAATCTAGAAATCTTTTCTAAAATGCCTGTTAAATATTGGTTTTCAGTTCTCGAGTGAATATAATGTATTGTGCTTTTAAGTAGATGCACTTGCATGTTCCAATGTGTAAAGATCAATCGGTGAGTGTCTGATTTAATTTGCCGGTGCATCTGATATCCTGTAGATGGTGCCAAAACCTATAGAATATCCATCATGAATATATATATTCTATATATATATATATATATATATATATAAATAATATATGTGCACTTTGGGGTAATGGCCTCCTTGTGTACTAAGCAGGAGCACTTCTTGATCTAATTGCACTGGCCTGTTTCCAAGGAATAGTAGGAGTCGGTTATTATAGATAAGACTGGTGCGTAGTTGAATTTCTGCCATTGGCAGTTTCTTTCCCCCCCCCCAAAATGTATTTAGCTTCGTTATGCGCCAAATACAACTCTTCAAATTCTGTTTATCGTAGCAGCTTCGGGAGCTTTCCAGAGAAACGTAAGGCCAATTGACTGTAAAACATCCAATCTGTTTTCTCTCATTTTCAATTTGGGCAATTGGAGCTTTAAGCGCCGCCTTTGTTGTGTTCCTCGGCTAACCTTGGGGAAACCAAAACTACAAGCACAATCAAATGAGAAGAGGGGGTGGGTGGGTGGGGGGGGGGGGGGGGGGCAGTGTTTGTGTCCCCTTTGTTGTAATACGGATTGCTTTTATATCGTGGACTTGATACATGTTACATTTTGAAGAACAATAACCGCAAGGCATTGTTTACCAAGCAGCTACTGTGTGTGTGTGTGTTTGTTTGTTTGTTTGTGAGAGCTTCTACTCGGTCCTGTGTTGCTCCATATCGTGTGTTGCAGATCGCTGGATGACCAGCCTGCTGTGTTTGCCAGTCTGTCATCCACTGTGTGTGTCTGTGTGTACGGTACACACGATGCAGAGAGGTGAGCTGCTCCACCAACTCTGCACACGGCTGTCTCCTCTTCGTGTCAATCACCATAACGTCCAATTACTCTGCACATCTCTCAGAAATATTAATCTCCGGTCTTTTTTTTTTTTTGTATACACCCCCCCGCTCTCACGTCTCCATCTCTTGTCTGTCCGCTCCCTTATTTATTTTCATTTGTAAAGCAGATGTTCCTGAACACCTGAGCCCATAGTCTCTGCCTCTTCTCCCGGCCCATCCCTCACCCCCTCCCCTTTTCTCCTCTTGATGATCCCTCTTCTTCTTCTGCCCTTTAATTTGGAAGAGAGGGGAAGGATAAACATGTCCTTGAGTGGCGGAGAGAAATGTGTGGAATCCACCACAAGAGGTCTACAGGGTGTGTTCACTGTTTCGACTGCACGTGTGCGCATCGCATGTTTCCTTCCTGCAGCCATATTCTGTATTAATGTGATTTCAGCTCCCGTCAGTCAACTTGTTTTTGCACAGCTTTGTTATTGTGTGCTGCGTAATTATCAGCAGGCTGCACTATGGCAATTAATGCTGTGGAACAATTTCCACTTTAACAAATGCACATCCAAGTGGTTTGTCGTGTGTGTGTGTGTGTGTGTGTGTGTGTGTCTCTCCCAGGCTGGCTGGCTGCACCTACTCGTGCTCTGGGTTTTTTGGCAGCTCAGCTTGATCACACTGAGAATGGATGCGGACCTGCCTCTCACCTCCTCGGGGCTGGAAACCGTAGATAACTAAGAAATGTCTGCAGCACAAGTCTCTAAAATAGAACCACTATCAGGAGAGCTCGTACAAACTCTCTCTCTCTCTCTCTCTCTCACACACACACACACACTGTCAACCCACAGCTTCATGCCCTCTGGCAAGTTTTCCCCAGAAGACAAGACACCTCAGAAAGTTTCCCAGCATTCCCAGTCTCTGGCATATTGAATTAACTGGTTTCTTTGGAAAAGCTGGCACTGATCCCACAGAACGGGCTCCTGGCTGAGACAATGCGTTTCTCATAAACTACTTTCTTACCAAAACCGTGATCTGTTGTTTCTATTCAATTTGTACTGCCTTTCACAACATCCATAGCCATTCAGTTTTGCATCACTTTTTTCTTAACTGATGGTAGCGAGGTTGGGTATTTATTCTTGTCCTGCAGCCAAACTTAAGCCATATTCAAGTCTTACTGTACAAGCCAGCGGTCAAACCAACAAAGGAGATGCTCCCGTGGCGTGTCGGTGCCGTTTGGGTCAGCCCGAGTCGGCAAGAATGTTTTTAGAAATTAGTCTGAGGCCAAGGAGGTCAGTGTTGTTTTAGCAGAGCTGAGTCGCTGCCCTGCTTCACAAGTCTGGCAGGGAGAAAAGGCCTCCGCTACAAAAAGCCTGTTACACACTGTCCCAGTGGGCGGGTCAAAGCTGATTGATGGATGGGTTTGTTTCTGTGTGCGTCTCTGCGAGGATGAATATGTTTGACCCCGATGACTTCCTGGATGGTTTAATGCCTTCATGTACATCTGTCTACTGTGTGTGTGTTGCTGTCGGCACTAATCCCTCAGCCTCTGCTTGGCCGGAGAGCAGGTGGTGTAAACATGCGACGTGCCGCTCAGCCTGCCTGGCACCACAGGGCACTGTACAGCAGGTGTGTGTGTGTGTGTGTGTGCGAAACACCAACCATGTGTCAGTGACTTGTGTGTGTGTGTGTCTCCATAGCTTGTGGGTCTGAATCCCCTCCACCTGTCACCGAGGGTGGGGTGCAAAGGGAGGATGACAGGGCACGGAACAGATGCAGTCTACAAAGCCAGCCGAACTGACTGGTGTGTGTGTGTGTGTGTGTGTGTGCGCGCAGATCAGAGCTTTCAAGTCATTCACACTTTGATGCCGCGGCCTGTGCTTTCTTCAGCCCAGAACAAAGGAGTGGCAGAGGGAGACGGCAGTGTGACACCGACTGGCTGTGGAGATAGTTGACACGGTGACAGGCTGAGATAGGAGGCAGCGTGTGTGCTTGCAGCTCTGCGCTCCTTCGTCATCTCTCCCGCGGTCTGCCCCTATCTGTCTGTGGAGGGAGGGGAAACCTCCAAAAGAAAGGCCAAGCCGAGGTGTCCGAAACTGGCCGAGCCGTGTTTGAACCCCCCCCAACGGAGCGGCCTGGCTCACTCGGGTCCTCCTCAGCGTGCGCCATCTCCAACGATTAGATGAGCCAACTTTGCACTCTGTGACCTTTTGCTGAGCTTCACGTTGTGTTGGATTTACTGTAAACACAAGCACTTGACTGGAACACGTTTCCCTTCCCTTCGGGCTCTGGGCAGTGACAGACTGGAGAACATTGATTGTAGGATATCTCCAACTAGCTTTCACTTGCAGCAGATTAGTGTTGCAAGGTTCATCAAATGTAATGAAGTATACACATTGAATCGTCGAGACCAAAATGATCAGCTGTCAAAAAAACTGTGTTTCCAGCTAGTTGCCGTTGCGCAATTTAAATGTAATGGAGCGGTTGATCCTTTAGAAGCAGTGGGATGTAATTGAATTATTTTACTTCCAGTCAACTGAAACACACCAGACGAAGACTTATTGAATCAGCGTTGTCTATGGAGACAGGTAACGAGACCTGTGTGTGGGCAACTCCCTTAATCATTAGTGCTTAATGCACCAACAATGACACTGGAAGCACAAGACGACTAATATTTTCTCCCCACAGTGGAAAGTACCAACTTTGGGGAGCTCCTGGTCCCCCCCCCCCCCCAGAGCCACAAACATGTCAAAGTGCTTGCTGACTTTGGTGATCCTCATGACTTTTCCTCTCTTGTATATTCTTCATTGAAATATCTTGAAGATTGGATTGCCGTGAAACATGGCACACACACACACACACACACACACACACACACACACACACACACACACACATTCATACCTGGGTGATGAATTGTAATAGCTGTGTCCTCCTAACTGGGGAGCTGCCGATCTCAAGACATCCCATCGGTACTTTGTTATGGTGTAAATGTGTGCAACTCTGCACGCTGAACGAACACGATGAGCGCTGCGCGTTCGAGTCGAAGGACGGCCTCTCAGACGTTGAGGCCACGCTCTAAATTGCGTGGCACGTTTTTTCTTTGAGCTCGTCCTGCAGCGGCCTGACCGAGCGCACGGTCGGGACAGCCATGACACCACTTTCTCATAACTTTGAGCCTTGAACTTTGACTCTCCTGCATCCTATCAATGAGTTGTCGCCAGGCTGTCTGCGCTCTCTCAGCTTTTCATGCTGATGTGACGCACCTTCCGCTGTGCAAAGGATTGTGGGTCAGAGTAGTCTAAAAAGCACGCTGGCTCGCATTTTGCCAAACTGCGACTGCAGTCGGACATCGTGCTTATTGTGGCGTACTGCATTTGACGTGACTTTATGTCTTTTGTTCTCCCTGGCATGTTAAATAGTATAGTCGCTAACCGTGTTTATTTCAGCCTACGCCAGTTTTTCAGACTTGAGTGGCGGTTAAACAAGAAAAGCTTTTCTGACTCCTCCCCCTTGTTCTTTCATCCGTTTCCCCTCCATGGCTCTTCCTCCTCGTGCTCTCTCATTCAACCTAAACAATCCCTCACACACTCACTTCATCGCTCTAATTGTCCTTCTCCTCCAACCTTCCCATTGTATGCCTGTGTTCCCCCTCTTCCTGCTATCTTCCTCCCCTATTAGCCTTCACACTTTATCCCTTGGTGCCATTACTGCCCTCTTGCCCTTCCCCCAGCCGTACCATTGGTTATCAGGGATGAAACCCCTCAGCCTCTGGCATTGCCTTAGTGTCATGCTTTGGCTCGACTAAAGAGGTTTCATGCTTTCTACAAATCCCTGCACCTCTTAAGTCATACAACACATGGAATCCAATGTAGAAACATATGTTTTCTCCTGATATAATACAAAGTATGGAGAGGAAGAATGAATGCATTGACAGCGATACACGGAAAGCGAGTTAATCAGTAAAATGTGATAAGTGTCTCAGACAGGTAATAGTTAATTCTGAGTGGATCAGTACACGTTTAATAACTAATAGGGACATCTGTCTTTTACTTGCGTCATATGAAACTGTGATTATTAGCTGTGGCGTTTGTATTTTTGGCCCGTTATGATAAGAGGTCCGGAAACATGGCAGCATGTCTAAAGTGACATCCAGCAGGCCAGGAAACTGGATCAGACCGGTTTAAACAAGACATTAATGGAAAGCCAGTACATTTACTGCATTAACATGTTGTGATGATACTTGAGAAGCAAATATTTGACTTTATACCTCACTCCAATAAGGACGGCTCGAGATTACGGTTTTTCATATCAATATCAATATATGATCATTTTATTAGATATAATGCACTGTTAATATTAAACTGGCCAACAGTTGATACGGTATCTTTGTTTGGACTAGCTTCAACTTAAAAGGCTTCACACACAGCAATATTTCAGCAATCAATAATCAATAATATGACACCAATAGCTGACGATGAGCATGTTTTCTTGTTCTTTTTTTCTCTCCTTTTGCTGCTAATTCTTTGTTTGTACTGTAAAGTTTTAAATGCAGGAATTGTACTTGTGATGATGTTTACCTTGAGGTATTGCTACTTTAAAGTATATTAATAAGTAGATTATGAGACTACTGCCGCCAACATTGCCAACAATTTAGCCAGATTAAATAAATCACTTTTACAGAGAGGTGAAACTCGCTTTGGGTATATTCTACCATTGCACATGAAAGCCATGTTTGCACATCCTCTTTAAGTTTGTGCTCAGCTTGGAGCGGTCGAACTGCACTTCACATCTCAAGCTAAATATAATACCTACGGTACCTCTGTGTGTGTGTGTGTGTGTGTGTGTGTGTGTGTGTGTGTGTGTGTGTGTGTGTGTGTGTGTGTGTGTGTGTGTGTGTGTGTGTGTGTGTGTGTGTGTGTGTGTGTGTGTGTGTGTGTGTGTGTGTGTGTGTGTGTGTGTGTGTGTGTGTGTGTGTGTGTGTGTGTGTGTGTGTGTGTGTGTGTTTAGGAGGAGGGAGGTGGTGTGGAGAGGGTGACTTTACGGCCTTGTAGTGTGTGTGTGTGTGTGTCTTCATTTTGATTATCTCGTGACTTTTTTTAGCCTGTTTGTTAATTTAATTTTGGGGAGTAACGAGATAAGCTGTATAGAGCTTCACCGTCTCCACATTGAACGAGATCGGCTAGTTCTACTGTGCGTGTGGACTTTCATTCCCGACACCCAACCCAGGTGTGTGTGTGTGTGTGTGCACGCATATGAGTGGGCGTTCACGGTGCAGAGGTAAGGGAACTCATTTTCTGCTGTGTGCTATACCTGTCTCTTACACACCGTGACCGTACGCGTCTCAGTCTAATGTACCCCCCCCCACACACACACACACACACACACACACGGACAAACATGCCCTTATTTTCTCTCAACACTCACACCGTCTCGACTATACTTCTCCCGTCGCTCCTCGTTTTCCTTTCCACATTCCTCCCCTACTTGTACCCCTTCTATATTCACTCTTGCCAAATAATTCTTATCATTTTCCTTCCACTTAACTGATCTTCTTTCCCCTCACTGGGGATTTTTCTTTCTTTGCCACTCGTTTCAAGCACACTATTATTGAAGAGGGCAAAAAAAAAAAAATACGTGACCTTGGACTCTGGGAAACCTTCAGTCTGTCAATGGGCTTTTGTTTTGGTACCGTCCCTCCCTGAAGAGATAAACCTGTTGTCAATAGGCTACTGTCTTCGTGTGTGTGTGTGTGTGTGTGTGTGTGTGTGTGTGTGTGTGTGTGTGTGTGTGTGTGTGTGTGTGTGTGTGTGTGTGTGTGTGTGTGTGTGTGTGTGTGTGTGTGTGTGTGTGTGTGTGTGTGTGTGTGTGTGTGTGTGTGTGTGTGTGTGTGTGTGTGAGTGAGTGTGAGAGACGGTGAGGTTGTTAGCAGAAATAGTATTAACTGCTGAGCCGCTTTCAAAGCTTCCTCTTCACCCACAGTTCTTTGCCCCCCCCCTCCTCAAAAACAACTGCCGGATGTGCACATTTGGCAAAAAATTATAATTTTTCTTTTACACATAATGACACCGGAGACAGTATTTTGAAACTGTGCTGGTTTGAGAGCTGTGATTAGGTGCCTGTTGGAGGAAGACAACCGTCGTAGTACTCACTCTGTTCCTCCAGGGACCCCACAAGGACCCCACAAGGACCCCACAGGGACCATCTTCTGAGAGCATTTCATTTGACCACCAGGTCCTGCCGTGGCAGAGGTCCGGTACAACATTAGGGTAACAACATTATGCACTCGCCTCTGGCTCTGCTCAATAGGGTCATGCCTCTCTGGGTCCTGATGGAGAAATTGTTCTCCTGGTTTCTCTGCGTCTCATTTTCTCTTCTCATTATTTCATTTTTCATTTTCCATTACACAGTTTATCCCCCCCCCCCCACACACACATCTCTCTCTCGTCTTTCTCCCATCTGGCTTTTCCAGCTGAGGTCAATACCCACTCCGCTGTGGCACCAGGACAGGAATCTCATGAATAGCAATGTACCAAACTGCCGGTCCCCCTGACATTTGGAAAGTGTGTGTAAAACTGAAGTTCATTTCAATATTTTGATTATAATGTAAAGAGAACTTTATTTAAAAACAATAACTTCTCACTTCCCCATCGTAATACCTCTCAGCCGGTTTGTACTTCTCCGGTCATTTCTCAGTACGATGTCCCGAGTGCTGTGAGTCCCGATATCATTCAGAAGTGGAGCATATCTCTGCTTTTTGTAGCACAATGTGACACTTGCAGCTGTTCATCTCTTTCAGCCGCTGTCGGTCTGGCTTTCCAAACCCTCCTGAAGTTCAAGGTTTGGCCATCCCAAAGGTCAGCCTGAGTGTATCCTCATGGCTCTTGTCTGGTCCATTCGTGTGTGTGTTAGTGTGTGTGTTAGTGTGTGTGTGTGTGTGTGTGTGAGTGCGCGCGCCTTTGTGTCTGAGAAAGAACACTTGGTGTCTTTGAAACCGTCTTGATCTAGTTTTACACCATTTTGCAGCCCTTCCAGAGTCCATTATTCCACTTCGTCTGTTTTCCCCCAAATGATTTTACCGGTGTTTCTCTAATTTATTTCCCCCCACATTTACTCTCCCTCTCCTCACTTTGTTGCTGCCTAACACCCACCCATGGTCCTCTCTCTCTCTCTCTCTCCTCAGCTGGTGGGCCAGCCAGGAGGCAGCGCATGCCGTTTGAGGAGCGTAATCTGCTCTTTCTCCCACTCCCACTCCCATTTCCATTTCAATCCTCTGTTCACAGCAGGAACCAAGGCGCTCTGCATGCAGATGAGCAAGAGTTGACTTTTTCCAGAATGTTCATTCAGACAAGAGATGGGCAGGAAAGAGCGAGAGGGTGGCAGAAGAGGTAGAATAATGAAATAATTATGTATTGAAGCAAAGCAACAGTTACAATTGAGCTTCATTGTCATTCAACCTCACACACGTGCACAGGCAGAGCTGAATGGTGTCAGCGGGTCACAACAAACAGAAACAAGACAACACTTTTTGTCTCTTTTTGGAAGTAACAAAGCAATGTTGAGATTCAAATCGCACACATTTATTTGTTAAATACATGGAAAGTTAGGATTTTGCTCACTTAGTGATTCCAGAATGTGCACTTGTCTGTATTGAGAATGTAACTGCAATAATTTAGCGTAGATGAGAAGAACGGAGAATGTAACAAACAGTTTCATCCCTGTGTTTCGTATAATTCAAAGTGTTCAGAAGCTTTAACCTTCACTTTTGAATAATCCGTTCTGTACAGAATTACAAACAGCTGACTCACTCGCTGATGTCACATTACGATCTCTGTTCATCACCCACCTCGTATCCTGGCACCGATGACCAATGACCACGAGGTCATCTCGGCCCTTGTTGATGACATCAGAGTTCTGATGCTGAGTCACATTGGACTGATGATCTGTGAATGCGGAGGGTTGTTTTGGGGCAGTCACGTGATCCACGGGCAGCATCCATTATAATGGTAACACAGTCTCGAATATGCAGACTAATTGACCCTAATGCACTCTTGCTCAAGTGCTGCCACTCAAGTTTCAGTCAAATCCCATTTATAGGGAAAAACCATCTGCTGCCAATTGATTACAAAAACTGATATTGATTTGAACGGGCAAGCTGGGCAGCAGAAGTAATTCACTCATAAGGACGCAACGAGGTGTGACACAGTATGTTGACCACAATGAAGCTATTTCAATCTTTAATGTGATTGTCCTCGGCCACTCCTTGAGTTACTACTTTTTTTTCTCCCCCACCGTCTTGAATTCACTAATAATAATAATAATAATAATGAAAGAAAAAAAAAAAGGCATGCTCCCTGTCTATGTGGGTGAATCAGTGAATTGAAAGTTCTCCTCCTCCCCTTCCACCCGTGGCTGGCTCCTCTTGCTCCGTGATAAACAGCCTTGCAACCCGAGTCGCCCACAACTGAGCTGCATTAAATCTCGTTAGTCCAAGCAAGACAAACCGCGCGGCCGGTCAGAGTGGCCCACTGCTTTGCAACTGCTCATTTCTTTCTTTTTTTTTTATCGATAGAAACCTTCTTTTTTTTCTGGCCGTTCGCCCTCCTCTTTACCTCGCTCCGTCTCTCTTTCCCCGGGTCGATTCGCTGCACTGAAACACACCAGCGTCTCCCTCTCTTTCCCATCACTCAATGTTTTGATCCGGGCTGCACTCTCCTGATCCCTTCTGTCTTTCCTTCTCTCTCCACCCATAAAACTCCTGAGCAACCCACCTCTCCTTTCCCGTTCGTGGTCCCCCTTTCACACTAATTGACTCTCCACACCTCTGACAGACACCTTCTGCTGTCTTTCTTGCCAATCGCTCTTATTTTTGTGCCCCCTCCATTCTGCATTTCCCCTTCCTCGCCTCTCCCCCACTCGCCCTCTTAATGCCCTCCTGCGGAGTCACAGAAGTGTGTATCGATGGTAACACTCGGCACATGTGTCACGGTTCCTCTGCTCATCACTGGGGCTGTAATGACATAATTACCCCCCGTAATGGCCAAGAGAGGTAGTTTCAAAGGGAGAGAGACTGGGAGGGCTATGAGGGGTTTGATGGGACGTGAGGAGAGATGGATGCGTGGAGAAGACCAGTTGGAACGGCAAGCGATGAGTGAGGGACAAGATGTTGGAGTTTGACAGAGATGAAAAGAATGAAAGATGGTTACGAATTAATTATGCCGGTTAGCCGACCAATCGGGTTGAAGACTCGTTGTTTGTGTGTGTGAGAGAGTGACCGTCTGGGAGTGTGCGTCTCATGGGGGACTGGGGAGATGTTAATGATTCAGGCACCATTGGACACACACAGATGGGTCCCCATCACTTTGTTTACAGCAGACGCACACACACACACACACACACACACACACACACACACAAATGCACACACAGGTGGAGCAACGGATAAAGCAGCACTTTTGACTCATGGAGACAAATCTAGTCAGACACCGAGACAATGAACTAATGACCCAGACTGGTTCTAGATTATAAATCTTCAATATTCCCCTTACTTACAAGCTAAATTGTTGAAATATATATAAATGTATCTGTGTCTGGCTGCCTTAATTAAGCATCTCCTTTCACTGGTCCATCGTAGGATCTGTAAAAATATAATTTAGGTTGTATAATTTCTATTGTTGCACTTTAATATGATTCACAAATCAATCAGTTTCTGTCAGAGTGGGGATGCTCTGGTGCTGAACATGAATAGAAACTCCTGTGTTTTTTGTTTTTTTGCAGGCTGAATATGTGCACCATGTTTGACTGCTCGGCAGTTACACAAGCATATGTGTGCATATTTGGGAATGTGCGTAGCAGGTTTAGGTTAGATAATAACATTGCTTCAGGTCGCATCAGAAAACCCACCCGGATAGCGTAAACATGTAAATGAGAATGGCCGACTATGTAACGGCACCATTTAGGTCTGACGGAGGCAGTAACACTTTCATATTCCTGTTGTAACCCCCGGGGGCGGGCACGCAGGAAATGCAATTGCCTGCAATACATTCAGTGGTTGAAAGATGATTAATATTCCATCAAATGATTTATGTATTCATATTCAAAGCCTGCGGGGTTCGAGTGCAGAGACGACGCCAACGTTGAGTTGGCGTAGGCCCGATGAAGTCCACACAGCCCGGCGGGCACGCAGGACTTGGTGTGTTTGTGAGCAACAGAAAGTGCAGCGCAGAGACGGTGGAGACTTTGAAGGCAAAAAGCTGATTCCTAATTAATGTTCCTTTTGAAAGCCACATTTACATGCATTACAGAAAGAAAAGCCAACCGTGGTTCAAGAGTTTAAAAGAGTCAGCTGCATAAAAAGACTAACAACATGAAAATTGTTTTGTCGGAAAGTCATATTCGTATGGTCTTAACCCGTCGATCTGTCCGTCCTTTGACTTTTTACACTATGCCTTCTTTTTAGTATGAGCTTCCATTTTTTTTATTGCACATCAGATTATTGCAACATATTCTGAGAAGACTGTAATTAGTTATGTAATACGATCTGGTTTCATTTCTAAACCCTGCATGGCATGGAATTGAATAGTAACAAATTGGGGATCATGATTCAATTTAAAATAGCCACTTATGTTAAAGATGGTGACAATAGTCTGCCACTCAATGATGGCTGTCTCTTTTGAGCGCCTTGAAAGGGAAAAATATTCCCTGAAATTGAAATCAAATTGTGCTCGTCTGGTGATTTTTTTTGACGGCACAAAGTTGGTGTTTACAGTAATTTACGTGTTTTAGTGAGACTGTGTCATGCCCTCCTCCTCACCTGCCTACTGGGCTCTCTCTCTATCTCTCTCTTGGTGTGTAGGTGGCTAATTGCTGATGTGAACCTGGTGTGCTGGAGTTGGGGCTTGATGGACCAGCTGCCTTCAAAAGCTCCACTCCTGCTCTCAGTCTGCTCCGGACTATAGACTCAGTTCAAGTTAGTTCTAGCTGCCGCTAACTATTGAGATTCTGAAAACGTCCTGTTGATCCCATGTCCTAACCGTGCCTGTCTTCTTGCCCAGGACCAGCAGCTGGATTATTGCCCCGACTCCAGCTCCAGAGTTCTGCCTGCCTGCCTGTCTACCTGCCTGTCTACCTGTCTACCTGCCTGCCTGTCTACCTGCCTGCCTGCCTGTCTACCTGCCTGCCTGTCTACCTGCCTGCCTGTCTACCTGCCTGCCTGCCTACGTTATTGGACATTTCCAATAAACCTCAGTGAGTCTCAGCCTCTGCCTCTGTGTCCAAAACCTGGCGCCCTTAACAGACTGTAAATCCCAGCATCATAACTTATGCCAGGAGACACAATTGATTCTGTTGGTCGTTGTTATATGAGCCTCTGACCAACTGCAGAACAGGGAATAAGTCACGTGAAGAAACTGTATTTCCAACTCATTACCCGGCAATGATAAGTTTACTGTGAATTTGAAAGTATGTTCCTGTTCCGCTCAGTCGCCCCAATAAAAAATGTTGGCATCATAGGCTACGTTTCTGCAAACCATGCATAATTTAAACGTCGACGTTCTGTGAGAGTGACGTACTATATCGACCGGCCGTTACTGGAAGCGTTCCTAGAACGAGCAGGAAAAGGCCATTAATGTGTGTCCCGTGTGAAACAAAGTTAAACTTGCATAGTTTTGTTATTATTTTTCACATATTTCAGATGTATTTTTTTTTTTTTTTTACTTCAGCCAAGTTGCTCTACATAACCAATCACTTCATAGCGTTAAGCGTGTGTCATTGTGTGTCATTGTGTGTCTCTGCAAGTGTGATACAAGGCTGATATATGAAACGTTTATCCCGTAGTTTGCAGAATAGTTCAATGCCAACATTTTCTTCTGAGTACCGGGTTGTTCCTGTTATGGGTTACCTAACCGAAAAATATGATCACAAATCTATTTTCATGTATTAAAATGGATGGCAACTGTTTTGACAGTGATGTTATTAAATAGTGATTGTGAAGAATGAAACACCCACTGTCCTTGAAGAAAAAAAAACTAAAAACAAAGTTGATAATCATCGGATTAAAGCTGTTCTCATGGGCCTCATAGTACAAAACAAATATTTATAAAGCGCATATATGTGCTCTGCTGAAAATGAGTGACTTGAGGGGATCAGACACTTTTTGTTTGAGATATTAGGCTCCATGAGTTTTTTTTGGAATGCAGGGCTTACAGCTGTGAATAAAAGAAAGCGTCCCCATATCCCAGTGTAATCATTGCTTTTGTGTGTGAGAGGGTTCATTATCCATTGTCTGGAGGATTTGACTGTAGATTACATTATCACTACAATTTGCCTCCCTCTCCTCGTCAGTTTCAGAAGAGACAAGTTCAAATCCACGAATTAAACCTGTATTGTACATACGATGCAAAGAGTTGGCTGGATTTCACCCTTTCAAACCAGAAAAAAAAAAAAGTGCATAAATTAGTAGTTTCCTGTTGAATATGACCCAGTTCTTGTAAACCCAGCTGCCGGGTAACCACGCAGATGACCTTTATGATGCAGTGACCCTCTCCGTAGGCACACAGTATGTGGGGATGTGACTCCCATATTGTTCAGCACCATTTCCTGCAGCTTGGCCCTGTCTCTAGTGAGCATGAAATTTACTCCCACAGAGTTACTGTGAGAGTGGGTGGTATTGTGCCTGGCATCCCGTCAGGCACCAGCCAATGTGATAGACACAAGCACACAGTAAAAGATTAGGTCCCAGGGACAGTCTTCAGGGGACAGAAACAAAGAGCGCCAGCTCATTTGATCCGGTTCTATCAATCACCAGAAATGCACACGGCCCGGAGAGCTCAAAGCTTCGTACCAGTGATTGTTGTTTTGCCCAGTGAGCGACCCAATCGATCACATCCAAGGCAGGTCAAACCGATGGGATGGAAAACAGATAGTGATGTTAGGATGACTCCTAATAATTACTTCATTTCAGTGACTCCTATTGATCATCGGAGCCAATTGGCAGCAAACGTAAGCTGTCCACACAACCCACGGTAGTGTCAATTTCCCAGAGAGTAAACATCACTGCACTAACCCTGCACTGTGACTCACACTCTGCGATGTATCAATGCCTGGAAAACAGCTGTGTGATTGTCTGTAGCTCGGCCAAGAGGCAAGAGAAGGAGTGAGGGGCTAATACAGATATAGGGAGAGATTAAAGTGGACAGAGATGGAGGGCACATAGAGAGAGAGAGAGAGACTAAAAGAGCCAAACAAAGGGATAGATCAAAGAGTCATGGGGGGATGTGAAGGATGGAGCTTCGGCACATCTTTCATTCATTCTTCCCTGCAATGCCGGGGCCAGACATTCAGAATTTGTGTGAGATTACAGCTTACCTTGGCTTTCTATCTCTCCCACTTTCTCTTTCTCCCAGCCTATACTTTGCTCTTATTCCCCGAGGCTATGTGTTACCCATCCCCTGACTTTGGAATTAAAGTTCTCCCATCCTCCACTTCTAATCTTTTCTCTTCATTATTCTTTCATTACACATCTCTGCTCCCTTTGTAGTGCGTCCATGTCTCTGTTTCTCTTCATCCCGTCGCTTTAGGCTGACGTTTCAGATATTCTCCCTGTCAGGTAGCCTCATTTTTGACATGGGTGGGGCTGTTGAATCACATAAAACAAGAGACTATAAAGTGAGCCGTCTGATTTATATTTTGCAAGGTGTGACAATTTGCATAAAAGGACCTTCAACGAGTGTCCTATAACTGCATGGTTTTATTTCTCTTGAAGTCTAAAAATGCTGACAAGTTTCAGTGCCAGCAGATGATGCACTTTGTATAATTTGAGCAATCACAGAGTTGCTTGAATGCCATGAAGGGTCTTTACTATGAACAAAATCAAAACCTGGCAATGTCTTTCAGTCTGTCAGCTTACATCAATTCAATTCAGTTTATTTTGTATAGCCCAAAATCACAAATTACAAATTTGCCTCAGAGAGCTTTACAATCTGTACACATGCGACATCCCTGACCTTTGACCTCACATCGGATCAGGAAAAACTCCCAGAAAAAACCCTTTCACGGTGAAAGAAGGGAAGAAACCTTCAGGAGAGCAACAGAGGAGGATCCCTCTCCCCGGATGGACAGAAGCAATAGATGTCATGTGTACAGATGAACAGTGTTAAAGAGTTGCAACACATTCAATGAATATGACAGAAATTAAGAATAATGAGAAGTAGGCATGGACCACAATCCAGATTTCCACAATCCATGAAAGAAGGAGGAAGAGAGGAGAGGGGGGGGCAGAAGGCCGGCCCACCAGGCAGGAGGCATCGCGAAAGAGGCCGGACCAATGAGGTCGGCCTTTGAGGCAGAAGGCACAAAGAAGGAGGCAGGGCCATTGGGAAGGAGGCCAGGCCAGGGGCTGGGAGCAGGAAGCAGGAGCAAGGAGCAGGACCCATGAGCTAGTAATGTGCAATGAAGAGATGTAAATTTGTCCATAAGGAGAGAGAGAGAAGAAGAAAGAGGAGTAATGTGATCTCTTTTCTTAGTTTTCGTGAGTACACGAGCTGCAGCATTCTGGATCAACTGGAGGGATTTAAGAGACTTATTAGGGCAGCCTGATAATAAGGAGTTGCAGTAATCTAGTCTGGAAGAAACAAACGTGTGAACCAGCTTTTCTGCATCTTTTTGAGACAAGATGAGCCTGATTTTTTTAAACGTTACGTAGATGGAAGAAATCAGTTCACCTGAGCGTGAGGTTTGAGTGAAGTGTCCCAACAGCTATGACATGAATTGCTATAACATTTTTGGTAATGTCGCCCTGAGGATAAATTTGACTTAAAGGATCCCTTTTGTGGTTCCAGCGGAAGTTGCGTAACACTTGTCACTTGTGTCTGTCAAGTTGCATTGTGGGTACTCTAGGTGCCAGGTTTTGACAAGGAAGAAGGAGAATTCAAACACATATTTTTGTCCAGATGCCTGCAAAGTTAAGGACATTCCCGGCCACCTGAGCTGTATTTAGTTATGAGTGATGTAGTGAATGTTACATGCCCACATGTTAATTTACGACGGTGAACACCGGGGTACAAATAATTCTTGCTTCCTGATCCTTCTGTACAGTTCAGGGTCAGTTGTCCTAATTGACTCTTGAAGCACCAGACACATTGAAGGACTTTTGGTTGGTTTTAAAGTGTCATCTTCTACCAAACTGCCTGATTAAGTAGCCAGAAAGTTCTATGGAATGTGCCAATGGAGTGGCAGGTCAGGGCTGCGGTTCCCATTATTATTTTTTAATCGTGGTATTGCATTGCTCGTCTTCCATCAGAAAGCTTACTCCAGGGTGCTGGAAAGCTGCCCACAGCTGACTGTCAAACTTCAGATTGAGGAGGAACATAATAAAGTTTCTCCTGGTTATGGGAGAGTGGATCTGCTTAGTATTCTTGCAAACATAGTGAGGGTTCATGCAGTTCAGCCATCCAGTCATCCAGTCCCCCCTGGTGTGTGTGTGTGTGTGTGTGTGTGTGTGTGTGTGTGTGTGTGGGGGGGGGGGGGGGGGGGGGTGACAGGGCCGTTGATAAAGTGTGCGTCTCACCAGAGTTAGAGCTGTGTCTGTACTCTAGGTAATGGGACCTGCCAAGGTTGTGCATTAGCACCAATTGTTAATTAAAATAATCTCTCGATGAGATTGCAGCCAAGGAGCGGGGCAGTGGCGGCTGGCCAATAGAGGGCCACGGGGCCTGGCCCCACCTTGAGCCACAAAGAAAGAAAGTAATAATATTAATACATTTAAATAAAATAAAAACAAATTGTCAATATTTGTGTTTTGGAAATATTAAATATACCCAGTAATATTTGTAAAATAGGATATCCGTGCAAAATATATGCTTTTCCTGCACCTCCTCTCCGCCTGTCTGCATGTCTCTGCTGCGCTGGGGCCAAATCGATTTGGCCCAAAAGACACAGGTTTAAGAAACAGTTTAGCCAATTACTGATTAAAGATATAAATGAGTGATATACAATTTAGCCAATCCGCATCCTAAAATAGGTTCAGCTTAGCCCAAAGCTGCGTGTTCTCGTCAGGCGCTTTTTTAACGACATGACAACGGCGAGCGCGAGCACTTCTCTCCCATGAAGACCCGACCCAGTAAAATCTCTCCTCCGGGACCCGTTGAGAGAAGAACTTTGGTGGGGAAACTAAAGGTAAAACAACTCCCAGATCAACCAGACTTAAGAAGACAACACACTGGCTGGAAGGGAAGCGGCACATGAAGCTGCTGTAGAGACCGGTGAGCTGGATGCTGTCGTGCTAAAGCCGTATTGTGCTCTATAAATCAACAGGGACAGATCCAGCATGGACAGTTACAGGAGTAAGGGACATGAAGCACTTGTTGGAAAAATTAATAAAACATGAGAACACCAGGATACACATGGATAACTCCTCAAGCTGCCATATTGGGCAAAGTGAACATCACTACCAGCGGTGAAGAAACACAATAAGGAGGTGGATAAAAACAGGCACACTTTAACCCTAACAATGTTCATAGGGGCATCTTAATATATAAATATGTTCTATTAGATTTTATATATATATGTGATTTATATTATATGATATTTATATTTTTCAGTGTCGCATGGGGGTCGTGAACAGTGCCCATGGAATGGCAGACCGGGGTGGTGGTTCCCATCTTCAAGTAGGGGGACTGGAGAGTGTGCTCGAACTATCGTGGTATCACACTGCTCAGCCTCCCGGGAAAAGCTTATGCCAGGTTGCTGGAGAGGAGGCTCCGACCGCTTGTCGAACCTCGGATTCAAGACGAACAGTAACGGATTCTGTCCCGGTCGTGGAACAGTGGACCAGCTCTTCACCCTCGCAAGATTACTGGAGGGGTCCTGGGAGTTTGCTCAACCAGTTTACATGTGCTTTGTAGACCTGGAGAAGGCTTTCGACCGGGTCCCTCGGGGGTTTTTGTGGGGGGTGCTGCGGGAGTATGGGGTGCCGGACCCGTTGGCACGGGCCATCCGGTCTCTGTACGCCTGCAGTAGGAGCTGTGTTCGTCTCCTCGGTAGTAAGTCAGACACGTTCCCGGTGGGTGTTGGCCTCCACCAGGGCTGCCCTTTATCACCGGTCCTGTTCGTGACCTTCATGGACAGGATATCTAGGCGCAGCCAGGGGGCGGAGAGGATCCGGTTCGGGAGTCTCGGGATCGCCTCTCTGCTGTTTGCGGATGATGTGGTCCTGTTTGCCTCCTCGGACCGTGACCTCCAGCATTCACTGGGGCGTTTTGCAGCCGAGTGCGAAGCGGCAGGGATGAGAGTTAGAACCTCCAAATCTGAGGCCATGGTGCTCTGCCGGAAACCGGCGGATTGCTCCCTCCAGGTGGGGGCAAACTGCCTACCCCAAGCGAAGGAGTTCAAGTATCTCGGGGTCTTGTTCACGAGTGAGGGTAAGGTGGAGCGGGAGATCGACAGGCGGATCGGTGCGGCTGCAGCAGTAAAACAGGCGCTGTACCGGTCCGTCTTGTTGAAGAGGGAGCTGAGCCGGAAGGCAAAGCTCTCCATTTACTGGTCGGTCTACGTTCCAACCCTCACCTATGGTCACGAACTCTGACCGAAAGAACGAGATCTCGGATACAATCGGCCGAAATGAGCTTCCTCCGTAGGGTGGCCGGGCTCAGCCTTAGAGATAGGGTAAGGAGCTCGGACATCAGGGGGGAGCTTGGAGTCGAGTCGCTGCTCCTTCGTGTCGAAAGGAGTCAGCTGAGGTGGTTTGGGCATCTAGTCAGGATGCCTCCTGGACGCCTCCCATTAGAGGTTTTCCGGGGCACGTCCAACTGGTAGGAGGCCCCGGGGAAGACCGAGGACACGCTGGAGGGATTATATCTCCCGGCTGGCCTTGGAACGCCTCGGGATCCCCCAGAATGAGCTGGAAAGTGCTGCGGGTGAGAGGGAAGCCTGGGTCGGCCTGCTGAACCTGCTGCCACCGCGACCCGACCCCCGATAAGCGGCTGATAATGGATGGATGGATGGATATTTATATTTTATTATATGATATTTATATTGTATATTTATATTTTATCCTATGGTATTTATACAGTATATCATATTATACACAATATTATTATATGATATATATATATATATATATATATATATGTATACTGAATTGTATGAATAAGATGTCCTTATTATGTCAGTGTTTGAATAAATTCTAAATATTTAACTACAAAGTAGAAATGCTCAGACTGCAGTTCTGGACCCCAACTAGCTGCATGAAATGGGTGAATGGATGAGTGAATTCAAACTCTTTCATATACTGTTGGAAATATTTAGAAGCAAACCATTATATTCATGTGCTTATACAAGACTGGAATTCAACAATGGCCTGTTCATGAAGAAAGTGTTATTTGGCAATATGCACCATAGTAGAGGTACCTTTGTTTACACAAAGTGGGCATACAATTCAAGACATATCATTTATATGCCAAGTATGGGGTTCATGGTTCTAAAATAATAGTGTTTCAACAGTGCTCTGCGTTCCGTGGATTATGTCAAAGAACACAAAACACAGTCCGCTTGAACAAGGGTGACAACCCTGTCATTTACAAACTACTCTTGTCTGACACAACCTTTACAAATCGGTCACAGGGCTACCTCCTCATGATGTCCAAGCCCACCTTTGCTCCACCTCTGGTATCTAAACAAGCTGACCTCTGAGACAATAGGCAGCCATTTGTCACCAAGACCTACTTCAGCAAATACTCTGGAGTTTTATGTCAAGAAATCTGTCTTCACCTGCCTCTCTTCCCCTAATCCCTCCATATATGCCCCTCAGTTCCCCTTTTTCTGTCCTCTTCTGTTTTCTCCATTGTCCTCTTCCATCCTCACTCCCCTCTCCTCCAGCTCCATTAGGTAATGAGCCAATACAGCCACTACTGTACCGTATGTATGACTAAAAGACCTTACCTAAGAATGCCCCTCGCTCTGCTAAATCAGCATTAGCCACAGCTATGCGGCATGCAGGTCTGATGCAAGGCAGTGGGAGGGTTACAGAGCGCTAAGTCCTTCAGCACAGGACAGGAGACTTGTAGCAGCATGGAGAGATGATTATGACTCGGTCGATATCAGTGATGAGAGGCTGTATTGATGTGAGATAGTCAGTGGAAAGGCTTGTTCCCCTCCTGCTGCCAATGCTGGGAATAGACAGAGAGAAAGAGATATTCAGAGAAAGAGACGGTGGGATGGTAAACGGCCCGCGCCCCCGTCAAACTCTCAGTAGCGGATGCAAATTCTTGCCAGTGTCTTCCTCCAGAACATGTGTGTGTGTTCCAGACAGCTCAACTATCAGTGTGTGTTCCAGGCAGCTCAACTATCAGTGTGTGTTCCAGGCAGCTCAACTATCAGTGTGTGTGTGTGTGTGTGTGTGTGTGTGTTCCAGGCAGCTCAACTATCAGTGGTCTGTGTGTGTGTGGAGCAGGTATCGCCTCTCCTCTTCGAACAGGGCTGAGAAAATATTAACCAGCTGTTTTGGACCAACTATGTTTGGAATGTGAGTGCAACTGCTCTGCGAGGGCCTATTATTACCTGCAGGGTGCGGCGATTATTGAGTGCTGCGCCACAGCCAAACAGTCTCCAGGAGAAAGAAACTACCAGGAGAGATATATGTTTGTATTGGGCACTCAGATGGGGAGAGGTTCCATTTAGCCATATTATATGGGATTGAAATGTTTATGCTTTCCAACTGCTAGTTTATGGGCTTTGGCTAACTTTAACTCCATAGATCACACAATAGCCACTCTGACTGGTATTATGGCATTGCGAATAAGCCACTTAGCCCCTCATGATAACTGTCTGAACTGCACCATGCCCAGTAAACAGATTCTAAAGATTACATGTCTAGGAATGAATGGTATGTCTGTCAAGGCGAGACAGTTTAGCCCACTGACAAGAAATTGCCTCCAGTTGTTTTGAAAATGAAATCCATCATTTGAGACAAATGCAATGTTAAAGGCCGAATCAGGGCAGGAAATTTGTCTGCAGAACAAAGTAGCGAGAAAAGGTGATTTATTTTCCAACCAATTAGTTTTACATTAACATCAAGACATCTGAAGCTATTGTGGATAGTGGATAAATTGCATATTTTCCAATTTCCCACATAATCAACAGTTGCCTATTTTATTATGGTATGATTATGATTTTACAATGCCTTGCCATTAGCTCCTCAATTTCCAAATCATAAAATACAATTTAAAAGCTGTTAGGTTGGCCATGCACTCTAAACAAGTTTAAATATAACTAATATTCTCTGGACAAACATACTTTTAGATATGCGTTACCATATTACGTTTCATGTGAGCTTATACATTCCCGTTCTTTTTTTCATCCCAATAAAACTTTAAGTTATTTTGTATAAGGGTAGGTTTTGGGGTGTTGCAATGAGAGAGCCTCGTAATAAAATCACTTTTATTAACCGGCTTTAAAGAAATCCTGCGGGCCCCAGTGCACCTACTCCATTAGTCAAGAAGGTATTTTCACTTCGAGAGACAAGGGAGGAGGAGGAGGAGGAGGAGGAGGAGGAGGAGGAGGGAATGAGGGGGAGTGGGTCACCTTTTGTGCAAATATATCAACCAAGAAGACTGCCACCAGCATCAGATTTCTCTCTCTGTGTGTGTGTGTGTGTGTATGAGAGAGAGACACTCCTTTTGCAGAGAGAGCGAGAGAGAGAGAGAGAGAGGGAGCGAGAAAGAGAGATAGAGAGAGAGAGCGAGAAGTCCAGAAAGCGTTGGAGCATTGAAAGAAGAAAGAAGAGTCGCTGCTGCTAGATTTCTACACTCTACACCCCAAAACAAAGTGATATACTTTCCCTTTGAAAAAGTTAGAAAAGCGGCCATGGACGGGACAACGCTTGGACGCACGTCGCTCTTGTGCACCTTGCTGCTCTGGGCATTTCAAGGTAATTCATTCTCTTTGATACTTTCCTCTTCACATTGTTTCATTAAAGTAATGTCTTTAGTAACTTTACAATGCTTTACACGCGGCGCTGGTGAGTTTTTTTCCTGGCCGCAGACTTGCACTTTCCTCTTTCGGAGGAGTTGCAAGAGGTCCGCTGCTCACCGGGCAACCCTGTCCGTAACGTGAGGTGCCCCAGTCGGAAGCGGCGCCGCTTCCACACGTCGTTGTTTATGAATGCTCTATATTAATGGTTGGTGTTGAGCAACCTGTTACCGGCGGAGCGGAAGAGCCAGAAACCCGCCGACGGCAGGTGGAAAACCGGCTTTAACCCCCAAAGTCGACGTGTAGCTTATCGAGCGAGCCAGTTTGTTTCAGCGGTATCAGAACTGGTGGAAGAAGAACAAAAAGAAAGTCGGGTTGCGCAGCCCCGACTGCGCGTTATCTCCACGGTCGGCATGTTTTAAGGCTCTTTGTAGTTGTGCGGTAAGTCCCACTTCAGAGCGCGCGCCGTTATTTCCGTCCGGACCTCGCTGCCTTACACCTCCGCGATGCAGCCGCACGTTTGAACCGTCAAAATAAAACACGACGTGAACAATCATAATGTGAATGTGTAAATAAAGTGTATATTCAATAACAAATCTACCATAAAAATACATTTTAAAAAAGCTTCAAAAAGACGTGTTGGACACCACACGCATTTCCTTCCTTAATTAACAGTTAGAGATGTGAGGCTTTTATTTTGCCAGTCTCGGTCTCATCCATGCTGCTATGTCTGGCTGCAGGGTGCAGTTTCCAGCTCTTTGATGTCTGATCTGCGGGATTTGCGTCTCCTTTGCTGGCAGCGCGCCTCGCCCTCAGCACCCCTGGGTGCTGCCAGAGAGTATAAGCCAATTTATATCCAGCTTGACTTTAGCCTCATATGATCCCCGTCAAAGTAAAGTTTCTGATCAATGACCAAAACCAAGGAGGCTATATATCCATTAAAGGAGTGGCTGTGATTCTCCGGGCTACACGTTTATTATTGACCTGATTTTGATTTTGCCACAGAGGTTCATCTCCAATTCACTCCCTCTGACTGTCATGTATAATAGATTACTTGTTTGATATTGATGTCTGTGTCTCTCATGTGTTTGATTTTAAAGAATATGTGAAGTTGCTGGAACATTTTGTGGTCATCTTGTGAAAGTTATTTCTAATTCCTGGCCTGTGCAGGCAGTCTGAGAGTTTGAAGCAGGGGTGGGGCTGGAAGTGCTTGGCACCCCCCCCCCCCCCCACACACACACCTCCTCTCCTTCTTTCTCTTTATCTCTCGCTTACTGTACTCACTGCGTCTTTTTATGATTATCATCATTTTACTTTATTGTGTCGCAACTTCTTTTAATTTTTATACAAACATAGCATTCCATATATCAGCCCCCGCCTCCCAAGTTTACCTGGTTTAGCTTTTCCACCCCTCTCCTTCCACCTATCGCCTCTACGCCACCCCAGAACGGCTTTTATGGAACGACTGCCTCCTCTCTGGCGCCAGAGACGGTTGCGCTTTGCTGTCTGTCTGTCCTTCACGAGGCCTTTAAACTGGTGCCTACTGAAAAAGTGCTCTGTAATTGATGGTGTTGATCACACGTCTCTCTGTACAGCTGCAGTGCTTTTGATTTAAAGGCCCAGTTCCAGGTGTCTCATCCCCAGGCGGAAGGAAAGCCATTATTTCCCTTTAGAGCTACAAATGTTGATTTCTTCAAAGTGAAAGTTTGCCAAATCCCTCTGTTACTGAAGTCTCTCCCTCTCGTTCTCTCGTTCTCTCGTTCTCTCTCTCTCTCTCTCTCTCTCTCTCTCTCTCTCTCTCTCTCTCTCTCTCGCTCTCATAGTTCTGTCTAATAATAGCAGCTCTTGTTGGATCTCACTGGGATTCTGTCCCACAGACCCACATTCTCACAATTACTGGTCACACGCACTGGCAACTTCGAACTATGTCAGTTCGGAGCATAAAAGTGCACTAAATGGAACCACGGGACACGTAACACCCATGTCATCTCTTGAGCCTGTATTTATGTTTGTAGTTGTGACACATGGATACGGGCTGCATGACATCCCGGGGTGCCCCAAGGCAAGGCATGCCTGTGCCCGGGATCACCGCTGACCCTTTGACCCGCTCACTCAGACATGTTGGTAATTGGCTCCTCTCCTGTACGCTCCTGAGATGCCTTTTCCATGGCGGGACAAGCATCAGCATTGGAAACATGAGGAATTCTAACTTCATTGTAGCTGTCTGAAGTTTGTTAAACCACATTCCTCAAATTAGAAACACCTCTTCCGAAGCGGATGTTGAGGAAAATACATTACAACACTAAAGCCTCAATGAACTACAAAGAGACATAAGGTCATTGAAGGACACTTTTTTTTTTTTTTCAAAGCAATAACTTCACTCTTAAAGCTGGCACTGCTTTACTTAAATGTTGCGCTTTCGGCGTATGAAAAGAACAAAGTGACATTAAGAGACAACAGAAGACTCAAAGGTCAGATGGGTTTGCGCTAAACTGTAGAGACTCCAAAGTGGTCAGGAACCGGCGGAAAGAATCGCAGCGACAAGCATCAGCTGAGTTCAAGGTGTTAAAGTTTAACACGCAGCGTCAGCCTCTTTGTCTATCGCCGCCTTAATTCCCACAGTCATTTCCTCTCTTTTAATTTCTGTGCCCCCTGCCAGGGCCACATCAAAAGTGCACCCCCTGGAGATGTGTGTAATTATTATGGTATTAGGCCAGAAAAAGAGCCATTTAGCTGCCAGGAGATAAATGCCAGGGGAAGTCTTTTACAACTGTCCCGGGGCACTTGGTTTTTGTCTCCTGCAAGCATACACACATGTGACATACGTTCACTGACCAGGAAGGGGGCACTCGTACATCCTCAAATGAACACACCTGCACACATGATATGCTCCGACACACCAGAAGCACACACATCTAGAGCCCCTACCTGCAGGATTCTGGTGTTATGCAACACTGGAAGCCTCTGCTCATATAGCAGTGAGTGACAGATTGATAGTGACTGCTTTGGGAGAGCAAGTCCGTGTTTGCCCCCTTGTTATTTAGGCCTCTGGGGGGAGTGGGCCTTGGAATGGAAGGGCTGTAATTATTGTGGTGATTAATTCCCCTCTGTGTGTGTGTGTGTGTGTGTGTGTGTGTGTGTGTGTGTGTTTTTGTGTGTGTGTGTATGATGGATCAGAGCACTGAGACGGAATGAGTGGCATTCCTCTGGACACGTTGGAGCTCGCTCTGTGATGTGTGTGTTTGTTTGTCATCACTTCAAATTCTATGGACAACAGGCTTCCTTTCTCACTTAAAAAAACCCTCTCAGCGTAAGTCTCAGGCAGTAATCCATGTACAAACAAGTGGCCACATTGCGGCCCCCATCTCACCGTCAAGAGGCAGTGTTATAGGTGCAAAGCTGAGTCCCCTCACAGCCGGGGTGCATTCTTATGGTTTGACTGGATTTCACTCAGCCAAACAACGAGTTAAACATTAGTCAGTGAAGATAAATGCCATGTCATGGTTGGCTTGTGTTAGGAAGTCCATTTAGTAATCATTGAGCTCTGCTAAGGGGATTTGAGCTTCCACATGTTTATTATTTGCAGTGAATGACACATTAAAGTCAATCACAGCGGCGTGATAGCACACTGATGTTGGCTGATGAGTTGGCAATCAGCAACCGGGCATCAGCAGGCGGCAGGTTTCATGCACATGGGTAATCTCGGTTTTGAAGTCAAGTTAGCAAGAATGCTGTGGTTCACAGCGAAGACGGAAAAGTTCATCCCCCCGCTTTTTCATCCTCGAATCCCCGCAAGAGCTTCAAAAGAACTGCAGCCGAAGCTGTGATTACACACACACACACTTCCATAGCTACTAATAAATAAACAAAAGGTGTATTTCACCAGATTAGCTTCGGATTTACCCCCCTCCAATCTTCGTCTGTTTGTCCGTCGCTCTGCCTCGGCCCGTTTCTCTTTGACTCCTCCGTCACTCACATTTCAATGACACTTCAGAGTGGTAGTTTTTTTTAACGTCCTGATGTGTTTGTTTATGTGTTTGCTTGCTGTGATTTACCTTGTTGTCTTTGCATTTGTTGACCTCTGTGCTTTTGTGCATTGGTTCCCAGTTAATAACCCTTCATGGCATCAGGAAGATTGCCTGCTGTGTTTCGGTGGGAGATGGCTGTGTTTGCATTCACGGCCATCCCGAGAGACGTTCCTCAGCAGATTTATGGCCACTATTGATGATTTTAAAATAAGAAAGGCCGTCCTCCCCCACTTGGCATGTTCACTGATTCTCACTTTGCAGAGAACACATTACAAAATGGTGTCTGTCTCTGCCTGTCTTTGAGTCTTTGAGAAAAAAATTTACATTGTCATGAATATTCAGAATAAGGTGGAGAAGAAGCTGTCTAGAAGTTGTTTTGGTTTCATCTGTTGCTTGGAGGATGCTGTCTTGTCATTAGCGGGAGTTGTAGGGAGGAAAGGAAGGAAGCAGAGAGGAAGGCACCAACAAAGAGATATCAAGGGATGGGATGAGAGATGATTATAGCTGACTGTTGTGAAGCCATCGTGCAGTCATGTTGTTCTTGTCTCGAGGGAGGAAGATGATGGTGAAGGGTCATTTCAAATGTAGCCTTGAAAAGAGTCTACATGTCTCTGATTGGGTGTCCTTGTCTCCTCGTCTGTGTATGGGATGATGGGGGGAGAGGGGGACAGGGGCACATCAGGGTTGGAGCAAAATTGAAAATGCACAAAGCTCTTTCAGGAGACGAGGTTAAGTGCTGCCAATCCATTTAGCAGGAGAGTGCTGTAGCAAGACGTGGATAAGAGCCTCCATTCCTCAATGTGGAGGACTAGAGAAAAAGAAGCACGATCGGCTTGAGCTTTATTAGCCACGTGGTGTACAGTTCTGTCATAAAACAGCAAAAAAGTATGATGGCCCACATGTTTTGTTCCCGCCACAGACAATGGCATTCCCCCCCCCCCCCCCCCATCTTGTGACCAGCTGTTTTGATCAATCATGCAGGCTGCAACTGGGAGGGATGAAAGGAACAAAAAGCGATACAGACAGAGATAGCAGCAGTGAGGATCAGACAGGCGGAGTACGTCCGGATTGACGGATGCCAATTAGGAATGGGGAATGTCATGGAAAAGCCTGGATCTGCGGCCAAGGAGATCATTTTCCTGGCAGTAGAGAGGAAATCCTAACCCCTGTGCCCCTCCAACCCTAAACCCTCCATCTGACTGTTGGCTGGCAAAGCGTCCTCTGGGAGCCCTGCAAGCTGTTGCTTTTCAGACATCAACAGTTGCCTCAGCAGCAGTTGTTCAATGCATCCCTCCAAAGAAGGCACACACACTCACACTTGGGTTCCATTACCACCTCTGTCTTTCCACACCGCTGCCTTTTCCTGGTGCGGGGAAAGGAGAGAGTAAAATGGTATGTTAGCTGTGGAAGCAACCCTAATTTAACTTGCTTGTCTCGTGGATGTTTGAGTATTTGTTTGACATGCATTCTTCAAAATGACTGTACGTGATTTTAATCACTTCCCATGCTACTGAGGCAAGATTCCATGCCTGTGGACTGATATATGATTGCACCTCTGACCCAGTGATTCTTTCTTCCGAAGGAGTGGTTTTCGGAAATATGACGGCGGAGCCTTAAGGGATTCTTTTCCTCCCTTATCTAGATTGCATAATGATAACCAGAAGATGAGGGTGACTTGAAGTTCACTTGCATAAAGAATGTTCTGCGTTTACATATGTGCACACATGTATGCGTAGATTTACTCAAACCACCGACATTACACGTCTCTCTTTTGAACCACTTTTCATGTCCAATCTCCGCTTTCCATCTCCCCCCCCCTCCCCCCCGACTTTAATCTAGTTAATGGTTAAGCAGCGGTGGTTAACCTCTCCAGTGAGGCTTGTCACTGTTTGACAATGAGATCTTATTGCTTTAACTGAGCCGTGGGGACCTGGGAGACAGGAGTGGGAACATTAATCCTCCATGAAGGGAAGGAAGAGGAGAAGCAGGCGGTTGAGGAGGGGGAGGTGTTTGTGTGTGAGGCGGTGCCAAATATACTTTTAAGCTTATGTCAGTATTCTGTGCGTTGGTTGGTTCACAATGACTGCATGTCTGCTTGTGTGTGGAAAAGGGGGTCTCCCCACGTTACCTGAGAACAAGGCCAGAGTGTCATCGCCGAACAGATCCAGTGACAGTTTTCAGGGCTCGCCCAAGGACACAACTCGTCTTTGTTTTATTGAGGTTTCGCTTACCTGAGCCCCTCTGAAACAACGGCCACAGCCCCTGAAGTTCCCTTCTCTCCTCTCTGCCTGTGTGAACTTGACTTTGAAAGCGAGGAGTAAAGTTACCATGCTCTGACTGTTAATGTTCTTCCCAAGTCACGTCCTGTTCTTAACTTTAGTTTGAGTCTTTTTTTTCTCTGTTACATTTCTCCCTGGAATTGGCTTGTCGGTCTCTTTACCACACCCTGCTTTATGCCCAGCTCTGTAGATCATCCCTTTTATCACGTTTTGTACCCCTCTACATCTCTCGCACTCATCTGTCTCTCCTTTCCTCTCACATGTCTCACCCTCCAGCCGTCATCTGTCTCTCCTCCCTGCCAGAAACAGACACGAAGTACATGCATCTTCCGGACCATGTGTTGTCTAATCATCAAAATAGCCTGAACAGAAGGTGCCACTCGTAGCAGGGTGTCTTCAATCCCTGGTGATTCTGAGCAGTAGGGCACGGTCATTCCTTTATTTTGACTGACGGTTCAGTTAATGACAATAATCAAGCCAGAAGACTCACTTTCCAGCGGTCTAACTGTATTTCTACAGTTGCATTGGTGCAGTGTTGCAGCAGTAAAAAAGCACTTCAGTTTGCTGATCCAATAAGTAAAGTGCATTTCTTTCCATATTTGTTTTTGTTGGGAAATTCAACGCTGAATCTCCTGAGTTGTTCGTCAGTTGCGTCCATATTCCGGTAATACGAGGAGAGTCAAGTTTCATAGCTTCATTTTCATTCAGCCTGGCATAAAAAAAAGTACAAGCTTGCTCCCGGTCCATATGAATTTTTAATTCAAAATCAATGCCTTTCAATTGGGTTATGACTCCATCAGACTAAATGATTCTCAATTACGTCTCTGTGCAATCTGCAGAACAACAAACGTGATGGATAGTTATTGTGGGGATAATGTCAAACCTACAGAGTGCCTAACTGATTTAGCCTCTTGTTATTAAAGGATAAAGTCATTATAACCCCAGTGTTTTGCCCCGAGAGCATCTTGTATTCTGCTCTGGGCATGTCGCAGCAGCAAGACTGGATTTAGTTAACAATTATTCGTACAGAATGATGATCTAGCAGAAGCCCGCTGAACATGCGGTACTTGTGAGGAGCGACGACGTTAGAGATGTGGCCTTTCCTGGCTGCCTTACGGGGTGCTGAGAGAGGCTGAGAGGTCTTGGACAGGCAGCTGGGAGGACCCCCTTTGATCCCGTTCCCCACTCACATCACACACAAACACACTTCAAGATTTGTCTCTGCAGAGAATGATGAAAGATGCACCGACTGCATGTCAATTAGCAGTTTGGGGAGTGTGTGTGTGTGTGTGTATTTGTGTGTGTACGTGTGTGCGCTTGTGCATTGAAAGCAGCGTGTGAGGGTGGGGTTGGTTAATGGTAGGGGCAGAGAGGACACGTGTTTAGTAATAAGGCCTAACAAAGGGGGACAGGCAGAGGGAGGGATGGAGGCAGGATGATGTATGACACTGCTTTTCATTATGTCTCACTTCTATTTACGCTTGGAAATCAATTTCCTTATATGAATAGGACTATGTTACCAAATTTAAATATGTATCACAGTTTCCACTATGGATGCAACTAATGATTCGTTATTATTGATTGATTTGCTTATTGTTTTATCCTTTTAAGTCGATTTGCTGGGTCTGTACATTTTCAAATGTCTTTTCTTGTCCAACCAAACAGCCCAAAGCCCCAATACATTAATTTAACAGTGAGGCAAAACATAATGGACCACATTTGAGACACATGAGCCGAGAAATTACTTAAACGATTACGGTAATTGACTATAAAATGTGTCCAGAATTAATTTTCTGTTGACTAAACGTTAAACCCATAATTTGGACCACTTTGGAAAACAACACAATATAATCTGCCATCACAATATGTTCCCATTGACTGTCAATGAACTCTAATACTGACTCACTGATGAAGCAGCATGGCTCAGCTGCATGGCAATTAATCCTGTGCATCGTGGTCTTATAGATGTGAGTTCACAAGTGGTATACTTGTTAAAATCAACTATTTTCTTTATGGGCTGGCCTCAAGTGTTGGAGGCAGCACGAGAGCCAAGTGCATCCCACTCAACTGTGTTCATCTCAAACTATGAAGTGCCTCACTACGTGCTGTAGCCGCGGGACTCCTCACTGCGGCACTTTTTAGATGTATTTTTCGAAGTGAGGTCTTTCTCCTTCTGCACCTGAACAAGGCTACATTGTTGAGACGTTCCCATAGGCTGTCGGAATGCAGGTATTAATGCTGGGCTGATTATCCCCACCGCAAACAGAGATGGTGCAAGAGAAAAGGAAGGAGAGAGGAATGGAGACTAGGTGTCGAGTGAAGGGAGTGGAGGAGGGCAGCAGGTTGAGGCACAGTAGATGGGAGAGCTTGACAAACTCTCTGTGTTACTTTTCGTCTTTTAAACCGCAAAGTGCATGTATGTGTGCAGGTGCTTACGAATGTCAATGTGCGTGCGTGCACATCCAGATACTTGTGAGAAAGGGTGTCTGGGTCTTTGAATGTGTGTCTGGAATGCAAACCTTATTAACTGAACTAACACTGCAGTGTGTGTTTGTCAAACTAAAGAGCTCGCTGTGTGGGGCAGGACCCGACTGTGTGTGTGGGCACCCGTCAATTGGAGCAGTCAGGGCAGTTGGGTGCATGTGAACATTTACTCCGACCCCAATTTGAACTGGAATCTGGACTTAACAGAGGTTATAAATAGGTGTGTGTGTGTGTGTGCGTGTGTGTGTGTGTGTGTTTGTGCGCAATACCACAACCATGGCAGTACCAGCTGGTGATGGGGCAGTGGTGCAGCCCAGCACTCCACTCGGGGGACCTCACATTCACATGTCTAGTACATGTCTTGGATGCACTTATTAGATTGTCTTTGTCTTAAAATTATGTCACCAAGTTAATATTTTCAGCTGTTAGTTTTTGACTGATTATTTCTCTGTTTCTCTGATTTCTCTGTAAATGTGTGGTAGTTTCTTTCCCTGTTTGCATCGTGTCATATTGTGCCACCGTGGTTGTGGCCTCTGGTTCACCAGCTGGTGGTATTTGATCCAGGCTGTCAGAATTGGAGCCTGCTCTCCTTGGCAAGGAAGTTGGCATGTTAAAGCAAGCCAGAAAAATCTACCGTCCACTGCCTACACCCTTTTTTCGATAGCCCCTCACCCACACACACACACACTCCCAACCTTGCCCCATCTGTTTATGTGTGTGTGTGTGTGTGTCTCTGTTTGGCACCGCTTTAGGGCAGTTGGTGTAACGGTTCAGGAGAGCATCCAAGCCCGGCCCACCATCGGCATGACGTTGCAAACAAAGTCAAAGCTCAGTATGCAGCAGTGACCCCTTGCTAATGCTAATTCCATGGGTGGATTGGTGAGAGATGCTACATGCTAGGTGCAGTTTGAGCAGACTTATGGTTACGTCGCCGACAGCCACACAATGGCAGACTTGTCTTCCTGTGTGCTGCCCACCTGTTCTCTCCTCCCTCGCTTCGGCTGTATCCAAGTATCTGAACAGGACCTACTGTCCTTCATCCAACACTCCCCCCCCCCCCCCCCCACCCACCCACCCACGCTGTGCTTCAGTCTTTCTTTCTTTTTCTTCGCCTTCTCCCGTTGGGGAGGGTTATCATTTTTAGCGGGACAAAGGAAATGGTTGCGGCGACAGTGAAAGAGGAGAGACAGCTGGACGGTCATGGACTCGAGATCGTGTTGCATGTGTTCACTTACAACACCGTCTGCACCGCTTTCTCTCTGTGGCCTCATTTCTTCCTTTCTCTGGCTCCTCGGCCCTTCCCTGTCTTTTGACACTTTTCCCCTTCTTCCAGTTCCTCTTGTGTTCTTGGTTTCTGAATTCTCCCTTTCGCTCATTCCTTGTCTTGTGGCACACCTGACTGTCTCTCTCTTTCTGCTGTTTCTTTTCTCTTGTTTGTGTCAGTCAGTTCCCACTCGACTATGTGGTCAGAGCCCCTGTGGTGGATTATCAGTCAGTTGACTCACAGAGGGCAGCCAAAGCATCCAGTAAACATGAGACAGTATCCAAATGATTGGCTGGTTGGCTCCGGACTGCAGAAACAAGCCCCCATATCAGCTTGAGCCAGGCTCGGTCCACAGGTCTGCACATAAACCATATTAGCCGGTAACACTGACACACTGCAGTGCTTCTGTTTGTTTTTGACAGCTGCTTTGGATGTAGCGCTACAATCCAAAATGAAACTATTTATCAGATCAACACAGAAGCTGCTATCGGGGGTTTCACATGATGGTGTTATGAATGTGGACGAAGAGTTTGAATTGTAGATATCTAAGGATTTTGTTTCTTGTGAGGTCAGGTCCTCATTTCCTGCATCTGAATTCAACAGAAAAATACAATTTAAAAAAAAAAAAAACTACAATTTTGGTGAATAGAGAAAACCGTGAGCTGCAGAGATGGTTATATTCTTTATGTAAATCTTACCGAGTGCACGTTTTGGGGCACAGCTGTCGTATGTGTCCACTTCTTCTCAAACTGTTGTGAATGAAGCAACCAGTTGGTGTGATTTATGACGACAGAGGGTGGTGAGCATCTGCGGTTCTCGTGCACTAAATGTATGCATTGCCTCTTCAATCTGGGGAACACGTTTCCCCCGATCCACTGGGTCTTCCGATCCCATCTGCCTTCCCTTGTGCGCGTCTGAAACTCAAGCTGGAGTGTTTCCTCCAAGTGTCTCCTCCCCGTGTCTCCTTGTCTCGCCTGTGGTTCACAGGTCATTATGGAGATATGGAGATACAGGGCTGGCTTCTGCCTCCCCAAGCTACCTTTCTGCTTGGCGATGGAGAGTTGAAGTCATGGAAAATTCTGGAGCTCTGCCGATGATTGTCAGCTTCCACGTCTCCTGTCACTTGGCTTACCTCCCGTCCACATTCTTAAGCTCACACTTCACCTCTCCTTGGATTTGACAGCCCCCCCTCTCCTTCTCTCCTTCCTGTCTTTTCCTCTCTTCCCTCAGTCTACCCCTTCCTATACCTGTGAGGACACGTTTTTTTTTGCCTGCCTCTGCAAACCCTCCACAAACACCTTCCCCACCGTGCATGTCAAAATTCGCCCAAGGGCCCCCAACCCAACCGCAGAATGTGTGTAATTACAAGAGCACGCTGCTCTCAATGACATTTGGTGACACACAGACTCAGCAGACAATCATTGACTCACACCATAACAGCGAAATGTAAATTGAATAGCTCAAATCAACTGTGTCATTGATAACAATGAATAAAATAAATAAAAGGAATAACAAAAAACATCTTTCATGAACAGGCCTGTGATTTTGGACAAAGTGTTATGAATAATGAATGAATAATGCTGATGGGAGGTCCAGCTACGCACCGCCGCCACCGGCGCCTTTGAGTTCATCTAATTGAAACAAGTTCAATAGTATCATGTCGGCTTTTATCTCCATCTTGTTGCCTCTGTCTTTCCATCCCCCACTCTTATAATGAAAAGCACAGGCTGACGGCTATGAATATCTTGTCATATGATCACAGACATAATACACGGGATGCGTTTCATTTCACCCTTCTCTTTGCATTTATTCACTTTTTTTCTTCCTCTCTCTCTATTCACTTTCATTAAATTCAAGAGAAATGTTTTGAATGATTTCCCTTTCTTGTGTCTCTTACAAGAATGGCTAAAAATGTGAAGAACGCTGGTAGGCAGGTTTAATCTTTTCCTTCGTTATCTCCCTCAGAGCGGTCTCCTGCCCACTACCCTCGATCTAACCTCACCCTTCTGTCCTCACCTCCATACCATTCCCCTCCTCCTCCCCTTTCTTCTCTAACCACCCAGCCATGCCTTTTCCCTCCCTCGACCATCGTATGCTCAAATGTGTCAACATTATTACCAGATGCCTGGAGGTGGAGGAGATGGTGCCAGGGTGGTGGAGGTGCTGATAGCTAAGCTTCAACGCACTTCTAGAAGCCTCCTTCTTACACACATGCACAAAGATATACACGCACTCAAGCATCCTGCTCAGCTTCCCACCATATGATGTTTTAGTTTCTCCATTATTGTAAACAACCAGAACTTTGCAACGCCTACCTGGGCCATATGCTCCTGTACACACCTACAACGAGACTCATGCACTTGGACAGAAACCACAGTTTTCTTTCAAAGCTTAGTGAACAACACGTTACTGCATTATGATTATTTAAATGAAAGCCAAGGCTAGACTAACCCTAAACTTATGTTTCACGCCTGGTGTAAATGCATGGACACATACACAACTTCAGAGGTTCCTTATCTAATGAGATATTAAAAGGGGAACTAATGTTTCTCCATGCTCTGTGGTATGCAGTAGCCACGATTAAAGCAATTCAAAGGAAGAACACCCTGACACACTCCTTTTGTATGCTTCATTTTTCCCCCTTTGATTCTGGTATGCTGGCCATCAACATTGCATTTTCATGCCAGTTTTGTCACTACCCCCCCCCCCCTCCTCTCTTCTTATCAGCTTCTGTCATCCTTGTAATCTGCCTGTCAGATTCAATCTTCTTGTCGTCACTGCTTTTGTTTTCTGAGTTATTCTGACTGTTTTTCTTGATACGGTATCTTGGCTGGACACGTGGTTTGTGTGTTTACATGAGAATGGAGGCAGGGAGGCACAGTATTGTAGGCGAATGAAGGAGATCCTTTTCTCTGTTTGGGGCCAGTGGTAGCCATAATGGGTAGAAGGAATTTCAGTGCTCCATGGCTGCAACTGTAAATTATTTTCTCTCTCAAATAAACTCTTGGGTACTTTATCGTTAATTCATTATCAAATTTGTTGCCGGTTAATTTTCCTTCAGTTGACTAAACAATCTTATCAGCCGCTTACTTTTGCTTTAACCCTCTCTGAACTGCTCTGCCCTTCCTCATAGAGGAGATGTCACATTCTCAATGCCACACTCCTCACTTGTTAACCAGGCGGGCCCTTGGCTTTCAGTAGCCAGTAAAAGAGTTAGCCGTCAGTAACATGAAGGGGCCCCAGTATTGATGAAAACGTCAGTGGGCAACATAGACCTTATAGAAGTGTAAATGTGTTTTTTTTAAATCGGGGTGAATAATTGCCTCTGTGACTGTGTGTATGTGTTTTGGGTGCAAAAGAAGCGTAACCCACGGGGTCACGGGCCCATCTGGTGTGAGATCTCATGGGAGGCCAACAGCGCCACACACGGCAGCGTATGACCTTGGCTATGTGCACTTCAAAGGAGAGGAGGAGTTGCCCTAAAAAAGCCCGACATGGGCACTGTGTGAGCAGAGGAAGTTGTGGAACCGAATGGGTTTCAAATATGTAGAGTGTGTGTGCGCGAGTGCTCGGTGGTTCAGTGGTTTGGTCGGGTAGTAGAATGTGGCTGAGGCCTTTTTCACTCTACTCCTGTGTCTGACCTTTTCCCCTCTCTCCCCTCCCCTCATCCTCTCCCTCTCACCCCCTCCCATTACTTGCCATTGTCTCTTTCCCCATCCATGACGACGTCCCACTGTTTTTGTGTGTTTGTTTTTAACTTTGCTGTCTCTTCAAGCAAACCCCCCAGCCCTCACCTGCCTCACCCCCTCCGTCCCTCCCTCCTCTCCGTTATCTTCATCTGCCCACAGTGTCTCTATCTTTTCCACCTCCTGGAGCTGCAGGCCCGCGCAGGTTGAGACGCGCGTTGTTTAGTCTCTCTCGGGTTTCACGCATTCCAGATATTATCACCTGGCTCCGGTTAGCTTAGCTGATAGCCATCTACACAGAGGGAAGTCAATCACTTAGCAGACAATGACGAATGTGAGCTCTTTCAGGCCTGGTGCCCACAGATGAAAGGTCTGTGCCAGGCGCGGCCTTCACAGCATAATGCGTATGTCATGATGGATGACTTTATTTTCTCCTGTCAGTTGTGTTTTTACATTTTGCTTCGCGGAATCACCAGCGAGTGTCGCTGGATTCTGTCCAAATTAATGTTGAATATTTAGATCTGAGCTTCATTTCTCTTATTATTTCATCTGTTTTTTTTTTCATTTCTTTTCCAATCAAAAAAAACATCTGAGCAATGAATAATAATTTAATGAAGCATAAATGAATGTGAAAAATGTCGCCCACTGGGGAGCAGATTGTAATTTTTATGAGGATTGGAATAATGCACCGTCTGAAAGTCTCTGGTGAGCCTTGATGTGGAAATTTTTCGTGTGTTATTCAGAAAAATGAGAGCTTGGAATTGAAATTATTCATGGTTGACATTTCCTATAGTGTCATTCTGTCATTTTCAAGCGCTCCTTTTACAACCTATGTTTTATCAGGTAACTCGAGGACAGTCTTTGTTTATTTCTGTCTGTGTATCTACCCACGTCCAATCCAGCCTCGGGCTGCTTATGTCCCCTGCAGGCTCAATGTCAGCAGCCGGACTTTGATGTCAAACCACAATTTATTTGTCCGTCTCTGCGGACTCCCCTCCTGTCCACATAATGTCAGGCAATCAATAATAATGTGACCTACCTATCTACTACCGCCTGCCCACTGCTTTAGTTATTCACCCCCTGGCCTGCGCTGTTCCAATCTCTGACCTGCTCCTGAAAAAAAAAAGCCCTCTCCTGCCCCTACTTCCCACTTTTAATAATAATGGCTGTCTAGCTATGACAATAACCTCTGTCTGTCACCGTGGTAACATACAGCCCCCCCCCCCCTAAAGCACAGACCAACCACTACTCCTTTTATTTAAAAAGAAGGAAAAATACAAACGGCTCCCTATATGGAAACGGGTCCAAAGAGAATGTGTTGAAGATAGCGGTAAGCAAAGAGAAAGAGAGAATTAAAAGACTCGATGGATCAGCTGTTTGTTCATGAATATGTTTAGTGCGTCCTCTTCTTCGCTCCCCCTCTACCCACCGCTGTATGTCTGTGGAAGCAATGGAGAATGGGAGAGGACAGGTGTGCCATTATAGCGCAGATTAGTGAGGAATGCTGGAAGGTTAACACAGACGGGAGTTGGCTAACTCCAGTGCATATTTGTGTATCGCTTGCAAGCTCATATTCCCTCTGGTTTACGTTAAAATATGTGTGCATAATACGTGATCTGCATGCCGCTCGTGATATGTGTGCTTGCTCTTTCCATATGCTGAATGATATTTGAAATATGCTCACTGGGTGTGTAAATATGTGGCGTGTGTGTGTTTGTGTGTGTGTGTGTGTGTGTGTGTGTGTGTGTGTGTGCATACGTAGCTTTCTTCCCGTCTCCTTGCCCGACCCATGTATGGGCGTGAGTCAGCCTCTCACTATCTGTGTCTCCAGCTTATCTGCCGGACTGTCTTGAAGTGTTGATGCAGAAAATAGAAACTACTTTGTGAGAATGCATTCTCTACTCCTCTCCCCTATGAAAAATGTGTCCCGTTCAACATTCAACAAAATACAGCGAAGGGCACAAAGGATAATGTATTGCGACGCGGAAAATGATGTTGGCTGCTTTTAACTGTATACCGCGAGGGTGTTCTATCCCTCCGTAATGAGCTAACGGCATGAGGAAACTATTGGCATCAGTTTGGGACATTTGAGGAAGCCGTCTGCATACAGACGAGTGCGGTGCCACCGTATCTATATCTATAAATATATTAGCGGTGTATGCACACCGGTGTGTATTTTTTTACTCCTTGCAGCTAGCAGTGTGGTTGTGGCTGTGGTTGTTAATGGTACCCGGCCTCTCAGCCCGTCAGCCAGCCATGTGGTCCCTCTCCACTCTAATTAAACTCACTGTGGTTCCAAACTCCAACCAGAAAGACACAACCTCAGTGCCAGACTCTGTGTCAGCTGCTGCCAAGACCTGTACATTGGCTCGGGTGTGTGTGTGTGTGTGTGTGTGTGTGTCAGAGAGAGAATGAAAATTGAGAGGGCTTATAACCATATTTACTTCTCATTTCACGCAGTCAAGTAATAGTGTAGAAGAGTCTGCCAAGGCACAAAGGAAAAACAAATACAAATGCGAGAGAGGAGACAAAGACGGATCTACAGTAGACGGTATATTCAAATGGTTCTCGGACTGAGGGAGTATGGGGAGTTTAGTGGATTTAGAAATCAAGAAGAAGAAAAGAGAGGAATGCAGAATGGTTATTAACTCTGAATTATTCTATCTCTGAGGGATCAGGGGGATTAATAGAGGCTTTGGTTTGGATTCTGCACCTTTCACTCTGTTTCAGCATGGGAGTCTGGTCCCTCTATGCAAACGAGTGTGTGTGCGTGTTTGTGTGTGTCTCACTGTACTCCAGAAGGCTCCATGTGTCTGTGCCAGTGGGCTTGTGACCGTATCTACCAGCCAACCAGCCAGCGATTTTGTGCGTATTGATGTGTGACTTCGTACCCCCCACTTACTGAAGTTCATCCAAGCATTATGAGTTAATCCGCCATAATAGGCAAAAAGACAGAAAGTGGGGGAGAGAGTAAGGTAGGGGGAGAAGGAACAGGGGTGAGAGGGGGTGGGGCATCAAAAGGTAGTGAGAGTAACAGTCGGCCGTGTGTGAGGTATGCCGGGCAGGAGGCTACAGATTTAGGGCCAGACAGACCGCTCTAAATCTCCGGCTTAGACGCTGTTTTGGGACAGCGAGTGGCGATAGCCCAGGCAGACAGCTCATGTCGTTCAGACAAAATCATGGCTTTGAGCGCCTCACCACCACCTCTATAAATCCACCCAAATATGATAAGGAAACACTGATTTAAGAGGGAGGCCGGGAGCAAACTTCTTCTTTTTTTTTTTTTTTACGAATGAATCAGTGGTGGGAGTACGAAGAGGTGAGAAAGATAAGTTTGAATCTAGTGGTTTAGCTGACACATAGAAGTCAATGGTGGCAATGAATTAGCACGAGTTATGGAAAAAATAAAATAAAAACAAAAACATCGCGAGCCGTTAGTCATATATTCCTAGTGCACAATGATTGAGTTCACATTATAGTCAGGGTTTCCTGTATCTCTTAACCTCCCACTCAGTGTTGCCACTGTCAACACCATAAGACTGTTTGTCCAAGACAGGAGAGGAGGGCCCTCGTTAGGGGGAGGGAAAGGGAGGGGGGTATGGGGGGGGGGGCCAGAGGGCAGGTGCAGGAGTCGAGGTAGGTTTTATCCAGCCTGTCTGGAGGCAGTGGCCCGTTCTGTATGTACATAGTGTCTTGTGTCTCTTGATCTCTCCCTGTGCTCCAGCTCTTAACTGTGCCATTTCTTTTGTTGTTGTATTTTTACTCTGGCTTTCCTTGAATTCAAGATTTCCAAGCTCCTGTTACCAACATGGACTTGAATATTTGTTCAGGAACACACGCACTAAGAGACACTCTCCTTTTCAAGCACTCATTTCCACGCTCTTGTGCCCTTTTCTTTCTGCTTTGCCCTATCGCTCTGCCACTGGGTTCACGCCTTCCTCTCTATCCCTCTATCTGTCCCTCACACACGGGCTTTACCAGCCGGCTGAGCACGATGGCCTGTTTTAAAAAAAAAATGGAGCAATGGATGGATAAGAAAATTGCAAAAGGGATAAGGGATGTAGAGAAAGGAAAGAATGGAGGGACAAATCAACGCGTACTCCAGTGGCCTGTTATCTCATTACAGCGGTACCAGCTTGTCACGCCCGGCTGACTGGCCCCCTAAGGAGCACCCTCACCCCCTTATAAGACCCCCTTTATTCAGCAAGCGCTCTCGCATTTCAGCTTGGGCACAAAGAAGGGCAATTCTCTCTGGTTTCTGAGCTGTCCACACCATATTTGTGTATCCTAGGCAAGGCACACAGCCGAATGTACAAAAGGGACACGGCAACATACACAGAAGCCTTGTTAGTTGCTCGTTATGAAATGATGCTTCCGGATAATGGAGGCTAATAGGAAGAGTGGATATCATTTGCTCCACCATTTTCTGCCTATTCCAGGCCTCTTGTGTAGTCCCACGTGGGTATTAGAAGAGGGCTTCAAGAGGCAACTGCTGTCAGCAGCAGTGGAAATGGTGTTCCCCTCTCTGGCTTTTCTCCCTCTTCGGACAAAATGAAGGCCCATCAGAAGTGAAGGGAGGGTTGTTTCTAAACGAGATGAGCAGAGTGCTACTCAATGAGAGAAGTGAAAGAGGACCCGGCAGAGAGAGAGAGAATGCAGAGTGGAACAAAACATGGGATAAGACTGAATACACGCAACAGTTTTTATTTTGATGAATGCATCGGATAAAAGCAAAGGTGGAAAAGTCCGATTGTAAATGTGGAAATGCCAATTTCCTGTGAAAATGACCGTCCATGCTAACGTTTTCTGGCATTTCGCAAAGATCACCGTCCACACTAAAACTGATAGATCTTCTTATCTTTTTTTCAGTTAGCAAACTGTCTGCGCCTTTTAAATCTCCCTTTATCGCCTGGTGATCTCCATCTATGTTTTAATACGGACAAATTATTGATTTGATTGCGATGAACAGTCATTCCTGTGCCGTTGCACTGACATATGGGATCAAATCCTCATTTTATGATGTGAAAATAAATACGGCCTCGCCCTTATGAACCCCATTAGCTGCATTCTCATGTGAGTGACCCGTTATTGAAAAGCTCAGATTTGAAACAGCCTCATCCTGTGGACAGAAATCTAAAACTGAGAGAAAAAGATCTGTGCCATCAGTGTGGGTCTGTTTTCCATCTCTTTATATAGTGATTTGATCTCAAGTATCCAAGTAATCTTAAAAAGGAGCAACCTCAGGAAGCCAGCTACAGTGGCATCTTGGTGTTATGTACCCATCGTCCATCTGTTACCTCCCTTTGTTTACCTCAGCTTGTGCAGTGTGTGGATAACCAGTCCACCCAGGAACGGGCCTTTTGTCCGGCCAACCGAACACCTGGGTGCTTCAATGCAGCTTGAGATGACTGCTGAAAAAAAAAAGAAATAAAAAGTGACAGTGGGAGGCTGTGCGTCTGAGGAATGGAGCTGTTGAGATATGAAGGGCAGGCAGGTGTGTTTGTCCGTTTTCATACTGTAAACAGGCTACTGTAAATAGAACTTGAGACATCCCTGGACTCATCAGTATTAAAATACACACGAGTTGGCAGGACAGCTCGTATCAGCCTTTACTGTGTGTGTGTGTGTGTGTGTGTGTGTGTGTGTGTGTGTGTGTGTGTGTGTGTGTGTGTGTGTGTGTGTGTGTGTGTGTGTGTGTGTGTGTGTGTGTGTGTGTGTGTGTGTGTGTGTGTGTGTGTGTGTGTGTGTGTGTGTGTGTGTGTGTGTGTGTGTGTGTGTGTGTGTGTGTGTGTGTGTGTGTGCGCGCGTGTGTGTGTTTGGTAGTCGGGTTCCAGAGCAGAAATGTGAGACCCGCAGAGGCACATGTTGGCCTGCTTTCACCTTTTCCTCACCTTAAAATGTATCTCAAGTCTTATTTCCCCTCCGGAACAAAAGTGTCCGAGTGTATTTACTTTATCTAAATCAAACACACCGTGTGCCATTGAGTTCTTTAAAGACACGCACGTATACAAACACTGTAATGGACACACTCCACTGGGTTGTTTATTCCAGTAAATTGGGCATAAGAGCTATCTTACGCGGAGTATTTATCTGCACAGTGTGCACGGAAATGAGACTTGCAGAATGAATTGATTTAAGGATGGAGGGAGAGGGGAAGCGAGAGCGACGGCAGAGGCGGCAGCACTTTGTCCTAACCCTTTTAGTGAGATTAGCTGCAGCCTTAATGTCTCTCCCTTTTATTTATAGTCAGCCTTTCTCCTCGCCCTCTCTCTTGACAATCAGTCCTGTAGAAAACAGAGGTGTCAATAAGTTTTCATTTTGAAAATGGAAAACCATTACAACAACAGACGGCAGCACATTGAGCACCGACTGTCCTGCAGCAGCGGTGACCTTGCTGTGTGCCACTATATTCGCCACTAATTCAGAACAGCCTGGAGTCACATGAGTTGGATAACAACTGAAGGGGTGGACAGCGAATCCTCGAAAACATGCATACCTGCTTCTTTATATCCCTCTTAATATTAATGGCATCCCTTTACACAATGAAAAGTAAAGGACAACAAAGGTTTTAAAAATCCTTGAGGTGCCACTTCTCCATAAAAAAGAGTAATAAATACTGAAGTACATAAGCCTCCTTGTCGATAGTTCATTGATAGTTAATTTTCCGCAGCGTTTTGAGAAACAACTGGAAGATACTGGCATATTGCCATACCAGTGAAAACTGTTTTATCATTTCTTTCTGGTGCACTTTGGGAATCCATCCATCCATCCATCCTCTTTTTCAGGCGTGTGAGGGATGTATAATCCTTACTGCTTCTCTCATCACTGAAGGCCCCTCATTAGGATTCCCCATTATGGACGCCAGCGACATTAGCGGCAACATACGCAACCAGATTGCCTCTGCCAAACATTGCATATCATTCCGGCCCATTAAAGCGATTCATTTACCTTGATAAATGGGCAGAGGCAGAGGGGGAATTGAAAATAAACGCAGGGGACTCTCCTTCCCTCACTTCATCTTTCTCATTGCACCAAGTTTCCTGTCTCTGGTTCTTGATGCTCATGCCGGCATTTGCATCAGCATCCTCTCGTGTCTGCTGCTTCTCTTATTTTCTAGTCTTCTCAACTCAACCAAACTTTTCATCGCATCTGCTTAACACGGCACAAGTCCAACTCTCCATTGCTTGTTTTGCCTGCCCATCCCTCCTTTCCTGCCTTCACTCTGTTTCTACGTTTTTATTCTTCGCCGTGGGCTGTTTCAAGGAAGGAGAGAATAGCGAGAAAGACTGGGAGAGAGAGAGGGGGAGAAAAGGACAGGCTGTGTTAATTGGAGTGCCCGAGGCAAGAGGGGTGGAAGGAAGAGGGAAAAGGAGGCCCAGATTCAGGGGCCCTGAAACATTAAATATTAACACCTTTTCTCATCTCTGCCCCCTTAGTGACATCTACTGATTGGGTTCTCTTTCTCAGTCGATCAGAACACACACACACACACAAACACACACACACACACACACACACACACACACACACACACACACACACACACACACACATACACCCCCACACACTCCTTTCTCTCTTTCACCAAATTGAGTTCCCTCTAAAAATGAAAGGCAGCCAGGAGGAGACCTAGTCCGGTAATTGGCCAACCCACTTTGGTTTGTGCCCTTTGATTTGAAAAGTAATGAAATTCCTCTTGATATTTTTATTCGATCCTGCATGTCGTTCACCGCTACGGCCTTGCTTTGTTACTACCTCCACTGTGTTCAGACCCCAAAGTGAGTTCTAATAGGAGCAAGACTCCGGCCATTGTCTTGCTAACTCACTGTTAATGAAGTCACATATAATGGCACCAGATTGTGTCAGCTTCAAGATATTAGCTTTATAAATGGCCCAGATATTCTGTGTGAGGAATGGTTTAAATGTTACTCGGCTAACTCTAATGGGGAAGGACGCTTGGAGAATACTTGGGTTCATCAGTGAGACGATACGTCAAAGCTACTTTTGCAGAAGCACTTACACAGCACTAAAACTCACAAGACTCACGTATTCATAGCTCTATTTATAATCTCTTCATAAGACGTCTCGGTTTTGTTTTATTTTATTTTTTCAACCGCCGCTTTCTGCAGAGCAGGACTGCAATGTCAGCGCTACAAATTTATAGTCAGATCATGCACTCTGTCTCCTTTTAGTTTTTCTCCTCCTCGTTCCTGCCATCTATCCTTGTCCTCATTTTCTTCTCCTCGACTCACTGGCTCATGTTCGAAAACAAACACACCCACCCACCCCCCCCAGCCAAACACACACTCAATGACCACACCGCTCTAAACTCTCCTGTTTGAATGGGGTTGACTTCTCACCCAGTTGCCAAGACGACAGGACCAGTGCGGGGGAATCTCCTGGTAGACAAAAGAGTGTGTGAGGGGCCGACCTTGTAGCCCACTTCACACTGTTTGTCTTGAGCCCCCTAAACTGCCACGAGATGACACAACACACACACACACACAGACACACACAGACACACAGGCAGACACACACACCGGGAGACCTGTGATTTATCTGTCGCAACTGCTCACACTGTGATGTTACCTCTCTGCCCTCGGCTCTAATGCAATAGACACTTTCATACCAAAAGAAATCCACACACCCGCTGCGTGGCTGGCCAGGCATCATTTGCTGCCTCGCCGAACTTTGCGATGGCTTGTGGCTCTGCATGTTATTGCGTTTGCCGGAGGCAGACTGATGTGTGCCCGGGCTAATTGCTCCTAGCCTTACGTTTGACTCGGCTGCATTACGTCAACGTCAAATCCCCGGGAACATCGGTCCTCTTCTCAACTCCTTGTTCTTCTGACGTCGTCCTCTCGCTCCCCTTCGTCGTTTTACATGAAGTTCAACTTGTGAATCCCAATGAAGTTAAAACATGAATGAAGTGCTAATCACATGAGCCTCATTTAAAGCTTTAAAGGATAAGGAAAAGAGGAACAGATGCAGAGCAAGAAGGTTGATTTAAGAACCTGACAAGAAGAGATAAATGGAGCTAATACAAAAACTGCGGAAGACGGGAAAAAAAGGAACAATAAAAAGGTTACAGGATTCTTATAAAACCAATGATCAAATCTACAGTCTCTCCTTTGCACCGTCTCATCCCTTCCATCTCGAGCGGACACACTTCGCTGGTGGTTTTAGTAGCAGTAAATAACCAAAGTTAGAGACTCACATGACCTCCACAACCGGCTGCAGCCTGAATGTGTTTGTGTGTGCGGGCTGCTGCCGGGTCCCAGGTGTCAATTTGACTTCTACTCAGGAGGGACATCGGTGCACGTCCTGACAGGAAGACAGACAGCCCCCTTCATATCCTGTGATTGCGCTGCAAGGGCACAAGTGCACGTGGCGTCTGAACATCCGGGATCGGCTTATCTCACCTTTAATCACGACACACCTCCGCCCTTTCCCGACATAGATATCGCAGATTACACTCGTGAAAAACGGGGAAAAGACGAGGGCACCCGGTTTCTCCAAGCAATAAAATTCGAGCACCGTAGATATTATTGTGTTTGACTTCAATTAGAAGGCCAGATACGATCTTTGAAGCACAATAGACCTCCACTGTCTGCTGGGGGAGTCATGACGGCAGAAGCTTTTGACTGGCTTGTGAAGAGTCAGATGAGATTCATAAAACTGAGGAGGATTCTCTGAGTGCTGTAATTGGTACCTCAGAGTCCCGCCATCCCAAAGAATTAAGCCGTAAAAGTTTGTCAAATGTTGCTTGTGATGCATGTGACGGGAGTTTCTTTTCACTTCAAATACTCTTTGATTAAGATGTCATAACGTGTCATAATGGGAGCTGTTCAATGGAGTATTATAGCTACTTTATTAGTCCCACTTGGTGTAATTTCCTTTCTCATGGAACATCATAAGCAAATCTAGACACAGTAGCAAACAAAAGATTCATACGCAGAGCAAAGCAGCCGCCGCTGCTCAAACACAAGCGCACAACTTTGTAAAAAGGTCACCAACAAATCCTTTATGGGTATTCGAAGAACAAACTTATTACTGAATCGTTTTCTTTGCAGAATGTTGATTTGCATTATTCTTTATCATTATATATCTGTGTACACAAGCAGCACATGTACATGATCAGACTTCCAGTGCATCTGATATTGCACGCTGTGTCAGACTGCAGGCAATGTTTGCAGACTTTCATGGCCTTTGCAGTATTTTATAGCTATTCTTTTGGCCTTCTTGCATTGTCTTTCTTTCTACTTCTTTATGTTGTGTTCATTGTGTTCTGGCCAATTCTCCCTGTAATACTAATCATATGTCCGTATGATTCTAATTAGCATAAGCTACATATCAGGGCTTCCCTCTCAAAGGTCAACACTGAGCAGGACACCAACAGGTCATCACTGACAGCACTCGGCATGCAATGCGTGGCTCATTAGAAGTATCCATGGAGACAGACAATGCATCTATTTCTGTCCGGTTCTCAATGTGGTTTAATTGGTTGTCTCCTTGGTTGCAAAAAGTTCTACTTCTCCAAACATTTTGAGCACATTCTAGAGAATTGGGAAACTTCCACTTTGTCACTCTCTCTCTCTCTCTCTCTCTCTCTCTTCCCTTGTCAATCATCTTTGTGTCTTACTGTGCCTGTATCCCTCACTCCTTCCCTTTCCTTCTAGATGTGGCATTCATTGTGTGCGTGTGTGTGTGTGTGTGTGTGTGCGTGTTGGGAGAGGGGGGGGGGGGGGGGGGGGGGGGGGGGGGGGGGTAGAGTGGGGCAGCTGCTGTTCCTATGCTGCACCTGTTTCATCAGCCAGGCGTTGACGGACTCCAGGCCTTACATGGACCCACCCCGACACTGGTAGTCTGACCCAGCCTGCCCCCTACTCCCCCCCCCCCTCCCCATTCCAAACACACACACATACATCATACCATATATATATATATATATATATATATATATATATATATATACACTCAGGCCACTGCTCATTTCAAACTGTCAGCTATTCAAACTATGAGAGGGAACATGGTTTTCAGCAGAAGTGCACAAACACATCTTGCACCATTTTCATGTCTCTGCAGCGTCCAACCACAACTTTATTATTTACCAATGCCAGCAACATCCAGTAGTTTTAACAACATTAGCAAACACCACCCTCAGCACCCACTGAAGAGCCTCTTTCTGTTCTGGTCCTCTCGGGCACATTTCTGAGATGGATCGAGTTTGTCTGCTAAAATGAAACTCACTGTGAATGTGAAAGGCCCCTAAACACGAGATTTGAACTGGATCCAGTCCGCATGATTAATGGTCCATCATCTGTGTGAGAGCGGAGGGCAACCTGCCACGCCCTGCTGCCACGACTATACTCCCATGCACTGAGCCTCTGGCTCATGATGACGGTGAGTCATTCACATCGTGCCTGTGGTGGGAGTCGAGCCACATTTATACTTGTGGGTATGCTTTTATAGCTCAACAATTCATTGGTATCGCCAAAGATTTTACGTACCCCAAAGTAACCCTGTTTACATTCCCTCACTCAGTCTGTGATGGAGAGTGAGACTCCTGGTGAACCCTGCAGGAGAGATAGCTTCTTCAGAAGCAATATGTCTACTTTTACTGAAAACACGAATATGTATTGATGTTGTCCTCACTATCAATACTGTAAACATGATGAGTTGAACTTGATCGGTGACTATTTTTGATCATACAAAAATAAATACTCGCATGTTTCTCAACTGTGAGGATTTGCTGCTTTTATCGTCTTGCATACTTTCTTTAGATTTTGGAGTGTTGTTGTGTAGTGTATCATTTTAGAAAATGGTTAAAAAAAAAAAAAACGATTACAAAAAAACTGCAAATGTCTTGTTTAGTCCACAACTCAAAGATATTCAGTTTCACAGAGAAGTAAAGAAACCAGATTACAAAAAGCCTGAACGCACAGCCTATGCATGCAGACAGTTAAGTATGTATGTATGTAGCTACTGAGAAATCATCACGAGAGGGGCTGATCAGAGGAAAGTGATGAAAGACACTGAGGAAGCTATTGTGTTGTCTTTTTTTAATGACCGCGTGCTGAAGGTGACTCAGCTCTCGTGACATTGAAGCCGAGTCTTCTGCGACAGGACGCCGTTTGCTTTGGCAACAGCCAAACCCACTAATCCCGTTAGAGGCCACGCACAAACACACGGACACAGGTACACACACCTTCTGACAGTCCTCGTCCTCCGGGTCACACACTCCTCTTCAACCTTCTAGACTCACCGAATAGATCTTTTGTCCTCTCGTCTCAGCACTGATGCAGATATGCATGCTCTGTCTCTGTGACGCCCGCTGACTGTGATCTAACACACTTCCCTAGCACCGCCATCTCGGTGTATACAGTAGAATTAAATATAGCTACCCAGAACGGCGGAGGGATGTTTGGCTTAGCAGGGAGACAAAGCAGGCACTATCGGTGAAAGGAGGTTCATGGTGGCTTCATAAATAGGATCTAGTGGGGTGACAGCCATGTGGGTAAGACTGGGTTTCCACACACACACTGTTGTTATTCTCTCACCCTCTCGTTCTCCCTGTTTTCTTATTTCCTTTGTGCCTTTCCGATGCTATCTTACATTCTCTTTTCGGACACGCACATGCGCAGACAAGACACTCAAGTAAGTTTGTGCACCGGGTATTAAAGAATGCTCTTTGAGAATGAGGGATGAAGAGAGGAGAGTCAGAGAGAGACGGAGGCTCCTGGTTTGATGTCCAGAATACGACAGTCGGTGAGGGGAGAACAAGAGAGGAAAAGAGGACAGGAGAGAGGATGCAGCTGCTTCTTTTCATAATGAGGGGCGCCCCGTGTGTGTCGGTGTGTGTATGAAAGACAGAGCGAGGGTGAAAGAGATGCAGCCTGAGAGAAGAAGGCAGAAGGAGACACAGAGAGAGTATTAAAGATGGGTGCACATTAACTTTTCAGTAGATGTGGGACTGACACGACTCTCTGGCTCTCCTCCACTCTGCCACGCCACTTTGACTGCAGACTTGGCTCTTTTTTTTTTCTACACACACTGTACTTAACCGTTGCTTTTTGGGGTGGTTCATTCAGTTGCTCATAAATATCACATGCATTATAGATATACTGTAAGAGTGTGTGTTTGTGTGTGTGTGTGTACAGGTCACAGTCTGACCGTCTCGATTCCATCTGTCTTTCTACCCGGTCACGCACCCCATCACACACCACCTCACACACACTTTCCCTCTATTTGGCTAAATCCGATTATCCGGCCTGCGTCAGCTAATGAGACCCCCATGAAGCTAGCAGCCCCCCACCCTCAAAAGCCCCGGCCACTCTCTTTCTCTCTCTCTCTTTCTCTCTCTCTCTCTCTCGCACATGCACACGCACACTCACTGACAGCCAACAGCATGTGTCTCTAAATACACAAACACACTGCTCTAGATTCTAGATTGGACAGAGGACTTCCCCAATGATGCTTTAATAGTCCGTCTCTGTCTGTCCATCTGCCTCATGTGAACAACACAGAGCAGCAGCCTGGCTGATCACTCTGGTTCAAAACATATTGTGAATGAGACTGAGACGGACAATAAAATCAAATGAGGGATGGGGAGGTTGGCAGAGAAAGAAAGATGTGGTGCAGATGGACTCTGTTGATATCATTGCTTTAACTGTCTCTCTCAGTAGCTCAGTAATTTTGTTTACACACATGTAACCCGGCAACTGAGCAACAAAAAGAAAACTAAAAAAGTGTATTTTATGTCAGATACTAAACATCCAAACCATCCAAACATCCTCAGTAGGCTGTTTGTTCTGTGTTGCTGACACTATTAGGTGACTATTAATATCCCATGTAAGAGGAAGCTGATTTAAAAGTGAGGATTCAGCTATTTTATTTCTATTCCATTATGTCTGGCAAATTTGTGTCAGATGGGAAATGTGCATAAAATATATATGAGCCAAGAATACCGCTGTGTTTTTCACAGGAAGTGAATGTGATACGTTTTGTAGTACTTGCAAGTAACAGATACAAAATGTACCCAGCAGATAATTGCCAACATGAAATACCATGGTTTCACACTGAGGGAATGATATTTAATTTGTACATTATAGACAACTGCATTTCTCATAACCAGTGTCCAACCTTAAAGTTCATCCCAACATTTAAAAAACATCAACAACATAAGAAACAATCTAGATTGATGTGTGATATGAACATCATATCACACATCAATCTAGATTGTTTCTGCTGGCAAAACAGACATTGATGCTGAGATATTTAAATGTTATTTTTGAGCGCTTTGAGCATCAAGTATATAGCCCCATTATATTGGAGAGAAGACAGACATCCACAGCCAATATCTCCAAAACAATCTACATTGATAAAAAGCTCTAAAGGTTAGAGGAACAATGAGTCTTTTATTTTGGGTTGAACTGTCACTTTAATCTGTAGATTTGTGCCAAAACCAGATTACTTGAGTAAGTAACTGAGTTGAGATTTGGGCTTTCATGTGCCAGTAAGTCACTTGATGTAATGTGGTATGTGTGTGTATACTTAAATCCTGAGTCCCTGCCTAAAAGCGCAGCTCTTGGTTTACATCCGTACGTTTGCTTGTCTGTGTCCCTGTTTGTGTTGGCATGGAAACAGAGGAGGATTTTATTTTGGGCTACATCCCTCTTGCAGACTCGGAACATGAGACTTGGCTTGCAAAACTAATGTTTCACTTGAGAGCTGAGCTTATAGAACACACTATTTAGAGAGGGGTTAGTGTGAGAGGCAGGATGAAAATGGAGAAGGGAAATGAAAAAGTAACTGAAGAAGAGAAAGAACGGCGGAAAGAGACATGAGAGATTTTCATCAAATGTCAATGCTTGACTGACCCTTGACCTCTGTGGGATGTGTGGGTCACGGCGAATCTCAGCGTCTGACCCTGGTGGAATGTGTCTCACTAACACACACACGGTGTATTGTTGACCACACTTCCTGTTATCTCCTCTCTATGAACTCTCTGCCTTCTCTCATTTCCTTGCATCCTTCGCTCTCTTTCCTCCTCACGGTGAGGTGATAACATGGTGGCCGTCCCTCAGCTCAACTCGTCTCTCTTTAAACATTTTGAGCAAACCACTCTTTCATTTCCCCCTTCTGCATTTCTCTGCCCGGTTATTTAAACTACCCGGTCGAACCGCCAGGATTCCCAGAAGGCCATCCTCCTCACTCTCGGTTTTGCACAACAAATAAATAATTTAAGTGTGGATTTTGTAGTCCAGCAATTGATGACATGACTAATTTATGTTATCATACAGAGTGTGGGGCTGTGTTGTTCATTAGCTACACTTGTGTTCAAAATATGAATATTGAATTGAGTGTAGATCTATGGGGGGTTTCACCACACTTCACTTAATGTTGTCAGTGTTTGTTGACTGTTGTTTTCCTGATGCAACCGTTATTTACTTTATTTCAAAAAAATCTAGTTCATTTTCCATGGAGGTTGTCACACAAGCCTGCCAAGTGGTCGTGCATATCTAACTGTATAGACTATGAAATATGCCGTCCATATTATGATAACTTAATTTAACAACATTGTCCTTTCTTTCCCAACATTAGAGCCTCCCACTCACCACACAGTGGACTCGTGCGTTACTGTACCAGAATTTATGACACTGTACGTGCTGCAGTGACTTCATTAGCACAAATGGAGCTCCTTCCCTTCCTTTAGTTCTCCGTCCTTCCCTTTCCCCTTCCTCTTCCCCTTCCTCTCCTCTCTGTAATGCAATCACCTTGTGACCTTGTTTCTCCATAGCTAGGTTGTGTAGAGTGTTAGAGAGTTAAAGTGTTACCTATCCCCACTGAAACCAGTTTGAGTGCATCCTGTGCCCTAGCTGCTAATCTCTCCCATTGTTATATATGTGTGCATCCTAATGTCTCTATTGAATGGAGAACGCCGACAGTGACGAGGGCCCTGTAGCTTCCCTCGAGGTCCCTCAACAGTTTTTACTGCTGTCCATAGACCTTAAAGGGAATACCGATACTTGTAGCTCGCTATCCTTTGCAGCAAATGGCTGCTGTTTGTGTCGTGGCCTGCCATGTCATGTCTGGTATCGATGCAACACACTAACACATTACTACCGGTCCTTGTGGATTCCTGTGCTTGAGGCGTTAATCATATTGTGCGTGTTTTTCTCTGCAGTTTGTAGTGGAGGTGTGACCGTGAACGTGACTCCTAAAGTGGAGGTGCTGAAAGGAGAGACTGCCAAGTTGCCCTGCACATACACCGTCTCACCAACACCCAGCAACACTGTCGTGGAGTGGTACATTGTAAGTCATTTCCAGATATGTATGTTCTTTATCCTTTGACAGGAAAAGTACTTTTTTTTTTTTTTTTTCTTGTGGTATCCACGTGGTAGAAATGCTTCATAAATGACTGCACTGTTTATTTATTTGCATGTTCTCTTACTGATTGCTGTTTCTTTGTCTTATTTCCCCTTCTTCCATTGCTCCCCATGTTTCTTCCACAATGTTTCTTTCTACATCTCCCTCTACCTCTCCATACATCCAGGAGGAGCATGACACCAGGAAGCGCGTGGCTTTCTCCCAGGGTGGCGAGGGAAAAAGCGATGCTGGCACCCTTCTGTCTGGGCGGGTCACTATCGGAGAAGACTTCTCCTTGACCATCACCTCGGTTCAACCCTCCGACGAGCTTGTCTTCTACTGCCAGGTCACCGCTGGCCTCTCTGGGGTCGGAGATGCCGCCACTATGCTCAAAGTCTTCTGTGAGTCTACCAGTGTCCTATGACCTTTTTTAATGACCTCAAAGTGACCTTTTCAAAGAGGATCCCCCTCACTAACACATCAGTTATCAATGAGTGGAATTTATGATTTGGTGTGTCACTGCCACTAAAGGTTTATGGCTCTAATTAGATCTGTGTGTGGGTTCATGCATACTTTCATTTAGAAGTGGCTTAATTGTACCTAATGCATGTAATTCATTTTGCAGATTGCTTTTCGCACATACTGTACTCTATGTCCATACAAAACCTCCTTATATAGTCGGCTAACATAAAGCATGATTTGTCACAATTGTCCACGTGTCAAAAGTAGGGCAGGCTTCAGCTAATTTTTATTTTCTGTGTAGAACACTTTCGAACCTTTTTCAAAGCCTGAGGTTACCTAAGTTCCCCAGAGGTCAATTAACTGCAATCTAATCACTCTTGACACAATTGATGAATAGTTCAATCCCACCTGTCATGTCTCATATCTCACCTTAATAACGGTCCAGATTTATCACCAAGTCGCCAAGGGCTGACCCTTTCTGTCCTTTTCCCCTCCCTCAGCAACCCCTGAGCAGACATCAATCATACTTATCATTTAGCGGCATAACCAAAATAAATACAATTCATTCGCATTTTTGATTGGACTGATCAATCACTCTAAAGAGGTAGGATTTGTGTCGGGAGAATAGCAAAACAACCCTTTCCCTAGTCAAGCTCCCACTTGGAAACAAGTGGGAGCGTCCGAGTTGAACATTGATGCACTCAGAGGCTCTGAGGTTTAAAGCAGTCTCATAAATTCAGCTATTAATTGTGAATGGGAAGTCAGTGCTCTACAATACCTCAACGCAGTGCTATTTGACAACGGCCCTTTTAGATGTACTTAATGCCCACAGTTGTAAGAAACAGACCACAAACCAACAATTATTCTGTGTCCACATTTGAACACTTGACCCGATGGGGAAAGAATTATAGTGGGTCTTTCCTGCCTTAACTTAATCGAACTGAGTTATGAGGTCTCCTGAGGGTTAGCAGTGATAGCCTGGTTTCTCTCTCTGTCTCTCTCGGGAGGCCGACAATGAAGTGGGGAAACAGTATGCTGAGTAAAACACGATAAAGATAACTCTGCCTCTCTATTTAAATGACTTATTGTACGCTAAAAACCTTTATTCACCTCAATATATAAGGCTGATAAGAGAAGGTAGACTCTGGAAGGGGAGTGGTTATAGAAATAAACCAGCAGTTTTCTGAGCAGTGTAACAAAAAGGACTAAACACAAAGACTTGAGTGAGACAGAGAGAGGAATACCCATCTACTGTTTATTTGTATAAGCAGTCAACAGCTGCAGGCAGTGATAAGATGACCTTGCATGTGAACAAGTGAGCTCGGGAATAAAGCAGAGAAGTTGGAAGGAATACTGTCTGTGAGCCAGTGAGAGGAGGAGTGCTGTTATTGTTATGTGACGCTCATCGGCTCATGTGAACCAGGTCCCACTGGAATAATGTGAGGCAGGATATTTACGGCTCCACTTAATTAACAAGGTCAGCAAGCATGTGGATTGCATGGCTGCATTTTCTCAAGTGGAGTGAGTGTGTCTATACATTAAATGTTTTCCTTCTAGTGAATTATAATGTAATGATAATAACCCCCCCCCCCCCCCCCCCATCCTCTTTTTCTGTCTCAGTTGCTCCTGAGAAGCCAGAACTCACAAAGCCGTCAAGTCAGGCCATTTCTGTGGGAGAGACTATCAGCTCTGAGGTGTGTGAGCAATTCCTTTGACTAGATCTGCATCCTGTGTGTGAGTTTATGACTTCATGTGAACGATGTAGACCCACATATTCAGTCGCCTGCATTTTTTCTCCATGTGTATCAGATTGGTACCTGTGTGACAATGAACGGTCATCCTCAGCCAAGAATTATCTGGTTCAAAGATGACCAGCCCCTCCCTGAGGTCAAAGACAGGAAAGAGAGTATGTGTGTCAATGTTATGAACAAACAACATTATATCATATACACATCCACGTGCCAACCAGAAGATAATCTGTTTGCCTTCTCCCTCCTCTCTGTCAGAGACCAATATGATTTCCTCGGTGGTGAAGGAGGCCTCTGGTCTCTCCACTGTCAAGAGCACCCTGTACATGCAGCCCAAAAAGGCAGACAAGGACTCTGTGTTTCAGTGCACCGTGGAGTACAGCATGCCAGGGGACCAGATCAAACAGAAGAAGTCTGACCCCATCACCCTCAACCTCAACTGTGAGTGGACGGACTACACTTTTAATTAGTGAGCTTTGCAGCTGCTGGCAGGTGGATTTTGTCACCTGTGGACAGAGCCGTGTTAGCTGTTTGCCCCTCGTTTACAGTCTTAATGCTAAGCTAACACTAAGACTAAGTGTGGTTTTGGCTGTAGCTCATGGGGGAGAGCAGTCATCCCGCAACCACAAGGTACCCGGTTCCATCGCCGCTCTCCTCCTAGTTGCATGTTGAAGTGCCCTTGAGCAAGACACTGAACCCCCAGGTGCTCCCCGGGAGCTTCACTGCAGCCCACTGCTCCTTAATAACTAAAGATGGGTCAAATGTAGAGAAGAATTTCCCCACTGTGGGATCAATAAAGTTATTATTATTGTATCAATTTTCTCTCTGCAAGAGACTGAATACAACTGCAGAATTAGGTAATTGTATCTTATCTAACACATTAAGCGGAGATTACCTAAAATAACATGTTATATACTTAACCGTAGCTTCTAAATGGGCTTAACTTCAGGTAAGTGCATTAGCTTTGTACTCACAAAAAGAATTTGTGTGCAGTCGATTTGACAGCCTTATTATTAAAGCGATGAGAAGTTTTTTTATTTCAATTGGAACTTCTTTAACGCCTTACATTGTTTACCATGTCCACCATCTTAGTTTTTTGTGTTAGAGTGCTAACATGTACTACTTAGCAGTAATAAGAAATTACATCTGAGCCTGATAGGTCTGCAGGTATTTATATCAAAGTATTTGTAACTTTTTAATTTGACGTTATGATATTAAAAGCCAGTGATCCTGAGAGGAACATGACTGGCTATACACAATTTCATGGCAATAGTTTTTGTTTCACTAAAAGCCCAAAATATCATCAAGTAATTAGGATTTAACCTTTGGGGACCATAAATGTTTGTACAAAATGTCATTTCAGATATTTTAGTCTGGACCAAAGTGGTGAAAACATTCAAGAAAATGAATCTATTTATTTATGCTCTATCTGTAAGCCTCTCCCTTTTCCTCCATCCTCATGTTACTGTTTCACTTTGACAGAAAACATACGCCCTTTAAACAATATCAACAAACAGCTATTAGTGTTATCTTTTCCTGTCATGGAATTTAATATTCAGCTCAATAAGAGGGATGAAGCAAGGAAAGAGGAGGTACTGGCAAAGTAAAACCTCCCCTCTGGAATGCCTTCACATCTCTGATTGATGACATTCTGTCGTGTGAATCTATCCAAAGAAGGAATTTTCACCTGTTCCATGTCTGTTCTTGTTCATGTAGATCCCTCTGAGAAAGCGACCTTTTCCCTTCTCAACACTGATCCAATCAAAGAGGGCGACGTTGTCACCATGAAGTGTGAGACTGATGGAAACCCTCAGCCTGAGTTTGACTTCACTAAAGATGTGCGTGTCTTTTTCTGTTTGTTTGGACGAGAAAGAGCCTTGTTGTTGTGGTTTTCTGCTTTTGTTTTGTATATCCCAACTTTTCATACAAATGTGTTCATCTTAGTTACACTCTCACTCAATCGTTACTTGTGTCTCTCTCTCTCTCTCTCTCTCTCTCTCTCTCTCCAACCTCAGGGAAAAGCCATCGCTGGTCAGGGTGGTCTCCTTTTGCTGAAATCTGTCAAGCGTACAGAAGGTGGTGTGTACAAGTGCACAGCCACAGATTTCGATAACCTGGACGCTGACCTGAGTGGAACCATCACCCTCTCTGTCAACTGTGAGTGAGCCACACACACACACACACACACACACACACACACACACACACACACACAAACTTCATAATTTAAACGCACATAGAGAACCATTTACCTCCTATTGCAGTTTGGCCTTTGAAGTAAGCCCTTCTTTTCATCAGTAAGTCATATAATTAAAAGGGTTACAATGGAAAGAGCTTTAATGGAATCCTTTCAGGGGGCTGATATCCAATTCAATTGTTCACAGTTCATCTGCTACTTTTAATGTCATCCCAACTACACTCCGTAATTTGATCTTATCGCACTTATTAAGCGGAGATAGCGCAGAAATAGCATGGAATAGGCTTTAATTTGGCTATGAAATGGGCTTCACTTCAGATTAAATGCATTAGCCTTAGCAGATATTCGGCTGCTCACGGTAAATTATTACATATTTTTGAAGTGATGAGAAGCTTATTGATTTCAAGTGGTACTTCTTTAACTCTGTAGCATGTATAGAAGGCCTCAGGTTTCATGTGTCTTCCTCCCTCTCTTTCCATTTTCTCTATGCCAGACATCGACCCAGTGAATGTGACCCCTGCCGAACCTCAAGTCGTCAAGCTCGGAGACAACGTGGAGTGGCAGTGCAAGACCAAGGCCTCCGCCGGGCACACTGTTCAATGGAAAAAGGTGTGCTCCATTTCTGTCTCAAACTGAATTCCTTTTGGTCTCACTCATGATGCATTTCTAGGAATACAGTGCTTTGCTCTTTTTCCTCATCTGTCCACAGAATTATGTCTGAGCATTCCTAGATAACAGTTTTAAAACACGTATCTGTCTTCCTGACTTATTAGCAGCACTGGCTGGATGTTGAACAAGAACTCAGTCCTTCCTGGGGATCCATATTTGGTCATTTGGGGATTCTGGTTCTCCACAAAGTTCTCCTCATTGGATAGGACATCATTTCATAATGTGACACATACAGAACTGACTTAGTGTGCAGCTGGCACCCAACACAAGAGCCTTTGGATCAGACGCAGTCGTGGCCCTGCTACACAAGCTGCATTGTGTTGTGTCCAATTGCAGCAACTGGAGAGCAGACGCTGGTGTTTGTTCCATTTGGTGTGAACACCAATGCTAATGACACGTTATGTAATTCATCATGAATCCAAAACGGAACAGGGAAGCTTAGTTTATGTAATGAATGATTTCCGTTTTACAGTAGCAGCCAGATAACTTCATGACATGCCACTATCTGAGTGAACGGCAGCAGCTGATTAGGGTTATAGATAATCAACAGTTTTGAATGTGTGTGTGCAATAGGTTAAAGATAATAGTTAACGGAGAGCACTCCTTCTGAAATCTTTTCTATGGACAACAAACGGTATGCTCTAAATGTATTTTCTCCAGTTAAAATACCAAAACAATTTGTTACATTGGAAAACCACTAATCGGCGTGGCAGCGGTGGTGTTCTTTTCTGTATTTTGGTATTCATCTGCTCTTCTCCACTTGTTATGTGCACTATGTTCCTCCTGTGCTGAGCCTGTTTGTTGTAGCGTGTGTATCTATTGTTGGGTCTCCTGGGTGTGATAGAAATGCCCAGACTGCTGGTTCTCTGAGTAGAAAACGTGTTTGTTCTCCGTAAGAAGGATTCTTACGAGAAGGAGTTGAGAGGAATGGCAAGAGGTTCATCATGGAGGACGGACTTTGATCTGTTTTCACTGCTCTTTGGAAACAGCGTGTGTGAAGGTTCTTCTTCGGCTTTCCCAGCATAGCAATGCTGTTCTAGTCCCGTATTCACATGCAGAGAATACAAAGAAAGAAGTGCGGGCTGATGGCGTGACTGCAATTGGTTTTATTTCTCTACGTGTGTTCCTCCAGGGCTCCGAGGTGCTCTCACAGGACGGCATGCTGTCAATACAAGAGGTTTCCTACGATAAAGCTGGAGAGTACATGTGTGTTGGAGCCGTGCCATCTGTGCCAGGACTGACTGCTCAGGCTAGTGTCAACCTCACTGTCAAAGGTAACACACCTGCGTAAACATTCACACATGCATCAGGAAAACCAACAACACGGCGTTTGGACAAGACTTAAGTAAAGATCACCACAGCATCTGTATTATTTTATTTTAAAACACACACACACACACACACACACACACACAATTCAGCCACAGCCACACACTCATTGATATACAGTCAAGCTTTGGCAGTAACTTTAAAAAAAATACATGTGGCCTACTGCTTAAGAGTTGCAAATGAAATGGCACTTTATACTCAATTGTAAAAAAAAAAGGGAAATCATATTTTTATAAATTACCCACCCTATGCCCCAACCTCACACACACACATGCACGCACGCACACACAAGCACACGATAATAACAATGGTCGGTGTTTGGGTGTACTCGGTATTGTTTCAGTCAGAGGAAGGAAGTTGTGTAGTTCATAAATGCAACGGGGAGCAGGTGTGGCTTCCTACTTTTTCAGTATGGGATGAAACCATTAGGGTGCTGTTACAACATACCATACAGTAGTTTAGCAGAATCAACTTACATTTTGTCCTTAACTTAAGATAAACACACATGTTTCATTTAGTTGAAGTTAATTCATTTTATAATATATTGTGCACGTGTGTATGCACGTGTGTATATTGTGCGTGTGTCTAAACGTTCGCTGTGTTGTTTATACGAAGACGTTCCCTTGTTCACCGGCTCTTACACTCTTTCCAGGAAAGCCGATGATCGAGGCCCCCGTCATTGGAGTGGTGGGGATGGAAGGAGACACGGTGACTCTGAAGTGCGCCGTCTACGGCTTCCCTGTCCCTCAGTTCACCTGGAAGCCCTCAGGGAAAGAGGTACGAGGGTCAACATAGTCACCACTAACGCAGAACAAATCGTTTTTTCTTGGGTGAAATGAACACAAATCACTCTGTAAGAATATGTAATTGCTCCTTTCCTGGATGGGATTGCACAAGTAAAACTGTAAACTTGAAAATGTATTTCAAACGAACAGCGTTTTCTTTGTGCGGGGGGGGGGGGGGGTCAATATGTGAAGTTTGAGGCAGAGTTCATATCATCTGAAGATCTTGCTATGCTGGTTGTTGAACTTCTAATGCAATGGAAAAAGGAGGGTCAAAACAGCTTTCAGGACGATGGGAAAGTAATATTTTATTCTCATATTTCATATTGATGTGATATAGTTGAAAGGGAAATCCTATATGAAGCAGCTTTAAAGAAACTTACAGGGGGAATAGAGCTTCGTGATTGACATACTACTTTAAATAAAGTGAAATCAAACTTTCATGATCCTTCTGAAAGATTTGATCATTTTAGAAGCAAATAGGGATTTATATAAGATCAAAGCGAAAAGATAATGAAGCTTTCACAAGTGACTGTTTTTTAGATCATATTTGATGTTGAAGTGAGAATCAAGAAAGGAAATATTGTATAAATCATGACTAGAGTGTGAAGGAACAAGGCTTATTAGAAAGAATTAGCGCAAAAATATGAATTGGAAAATATGCCGCAAACACAAAATATGAAGGAATATGTAAAAATGCGTGTTGTTTTTCTTCCATCTCTCTCCCCCTTGGCAGTCGGTATCAGTGAGAGGTAACAAGGCGGTGAGCGCCCTGACCCTGCAAGCCACAGCCGAGGTCATGAAGGACGGGGTGACCTGCGAGGTCTCCAACGAGTACGGAACAGATAGCAAGACCTTCCTGGTGTCTCTCAAGAGAGGTCAGTGTCGAGAGAAGACCATGCTACGTTATCTCCCTTCCTCCTTCCCCTTCATGTTTTCTTCACTGAAGGCTTTTAATGATCAGCTGTGATAAAGAGATATGTTTTTGAATGACAGTGAACATTTCATGTGGCAACAGGTGTTTGCTCAATCATTTTTAGGAGAATTAGATTGAGCAGATTTCTCAGTCACCCTCGTCATGATCAGACGTGGGTAGTAAGGAGTTACATTTACTCCGGAGTGGTGTGTCGTTTTTTTTTTTGTGTTTACTAAATAGAGATTAATGCACCACACAAACTAGTTCTTATGTCGAGGCTAATTGTCTGAGCTAACTGACAAAACGCAAAAAGCTTGTTCACATTTTGGTCATTTGAGTAAATGAAATGTGGAATATGGTCGACCAATCTGACCTGACACTTGACAAAATTGACGTTTAATAATGAAGATGGAGATTTGAAGTTGTATTCATGTCTCTAATTGCAAGATGTATGCCAATAATAGACTAAATAGTCTAATAATAAAGTATAATCAGCTAGCTTAGAAAAATCTGATATTTCTGCACCAAAACTGGATGAACTTCGAATCACACATTTATCCATATCAGTAGATATTCTTGAAACAAATGTGTGATACCTGCCAATTAAATGTAATATATTTTTTTGCATCCTAAAACCGTCATTTTGTTTGTGATGCCACGGAGACTTCCTTTTAGGCTGCTCCACAGATGATTGCTTTTGACTCTATGCTTCTGTAGATGTTTCCTAGCAACCAATTGCTTCCAACTCAGGAGGGACACAATTTTAGTAATGGTTTCACAAATAGCTGGTGCAAAGCAAATCCAGGCTTCTTTTGCTCTTTTGCCGGCACCGTAGCCTGCAATCTAAACCCTTTCTTCTTTTCCTCTTGTCTCGCAGCAATTGACTCGGCCGACAGAGGTAGAGCCTTCTCCCTTCTCCTCCTCTTCTCCCTCCTTCTGTCAGGACTCTGTGTTGTGCAGAACCTGTAATTTAGAAACCCCCCTTCACCCATCTCCTCTTGCCCCAGCCCCTTCATCACACACACACACGCACGCACGCACACACACACACACACACACACACACAACTCCTTCCACTGTACTGTAATCTTGTATATTTCCCCTCTTGCTACCGAACACTGTGGATATTGTATATTGTTATTCTTCTTCTCTTGTCACCTTTGTATGATGTCTGTCCTATATTTTGTGGATGCTACTTCAACTTGTGTGGCCCCTTGGGGGACAATAAAGGAATCTATTCTATTCTATCCCTTCCTTTCCTCTCTTTGTTTCTTCACTGTCTCCTTTTTGGTCCCCCTCTTCTTTCCGACTGCGCTCTTATTTTCTCGCTTTTCCTTTTTCGCCGTTTCAACTCGCCGGGGAGCTGTGTGTGTGTAGGATTTAGTAACCTTAGCGTCTGTGTGCGTGTGCTCTCAGTGGTGTGTGTTTTGTGGTGGTTGCTTTGCTATGCTCTGGGACTGAGAAACTCTCTTTTTCTCAAAGTGCTGCTCTCTGGAAACCCTGTGCTTAAGTCAGGTCTGTATCGCTAACCCTATTGACATGTGTATGGCGTTCGTCTAGAACTGTAAGTCACTGTGTATTTATGTGCGTGTGCACACACAGCATTCATGTGCTTGTGTTTACGATAGCTCATGTGTTTGTGTTTCCATACTTGTATTACTGTGGCTGAGAGGACAGACTTTAGATAAGGGAGGAAGATGTTGTCCATCACAACTTTATTTGATTCATTTGGTCTCCTTAATGTCAGAACAGTGGGAAAAGCCTGTTACAGTCTAGTTCTGTTTAAACCCCTGTTATTACATGACAACGCAGAGGCAAAGAACATTCCTCCACTTTGTTCTTTGTTCTTCGTTGTGTATATCATTATGCCACAGCATATAACGGCATGTTTGCAGTTCATTTAACTCAATGCTGCGGCCAGTTTAGCCACAGAGAAAAGAGAACAGTACTGTTTACCAGAACTACGCCTGTGGTACAAATTTAGAGGAATAGTTTGACGATGTAGTCTTTTCATTACTGTGAAGGTGTCAGGCAACCAGTGGAGACTCTGGGAAGTCACTGCTCCCCATCAAGAAAAAAGTTGAACTATTCCTTTAAGTGACACTAGCCTGCCAATCAAACAACAAGTATTCTTAAAAGCCATAGTTCGACACAGGCCTTCAAAACACTTGCTACATGTATTATAATGTTAAAGTTTATGTAGAACAACATGGAATCTGATGAACACATGTAGTGTCATGTCCTCACAAGTATAGTAATACAAGTTTAGGTGGATGGGTGAGTATGTTCAGTGTTGTTTTCTGGCTCTGGTCAGCTGTCTTGTTGTTATCTGTGAGTATACAGGCCCCGTGTTTTGGGTCCCATCACTTTTCAGTCGTTGCATTCAAAAGTTAGACTAACCCCACATCCCACTCCCCGTTCCTTCTCCTCTCCACCCGCCCATCCAACCGTTGTCTTCATCTGGACACCCATCCTCCCCCTCTCTCCATCCTCCCCTTTCCATCCCGTCTCCCTCTCGTGGTACCCCAAATTAAAATACTTTCCCCCCTCTCTTCTACCCCACGAATCAAACACCACCTACACTCCTCATGATTACCCTCTCCCTTCCACTGCCCCTCCAAAATCAAAAACTCCCCCATCTTCCTACTACCTCCTCCACTGTGATCCCCCCCCCCCCTCCTCCTCCACCTTCCCACCAACCCTCCACCCCACCATCCGTCCCTCCATCCCTTCGTCCCTCCCTCCATGTGTCCCTCCATTGCGGTGCTGTAGCTGACAAGCAGCAGGGAGGCTCCAGCGGCGTGGTGATAGCCGTGGTGGTGTGTGTTCTGCTGCTCCTGCTGATGGTGGCTCTCATCTACTTCCTGAACAAGAAGAGCAAGCTGCCCTGCAGCAAAAAGGACAAGAAGGAAGTGTGAGTACACAAGAGGGCAGTGGGGGAGGGAGGGAAGGAACAGGGGGACATTAATGAGGATTAATGGTGCTAGTGATTACCTCATTGGCTCAATAACCAACGATGGCGCTTGTTGTAAGGAGGTTCTTTGTAATAAAAAGAAATGGCAACAAACTCTTCCAAAGTGAATTGAATAGGGGGGGGGTGCGATTCAAACAGTGATGATAAAAGAAGGAAAAAGCATGTTCAAGTTTGTACACTTTTTTACATTTTTTTAAATACACTAATTCAATAAATAGAGAACATTTTATAATGTAGCAAATAAATGGATGAATGAATCCAAATGATAAAAAGTAAGAAGTGTGAGCTCTTGGATGACAAAAGGCCAGTTTCTCGACCAGTATCAGAGTCAAATTGTGTACAACAGAGCTGCTAAAAGACCTGATTGCTCCAATGCTCCACTTTATGCTGAGCAACATGCCGGGTTTTCATATACTGTATGTTCATATCAGCGTGCAGATTACAGTCAGAAAATCTGATGTCTCTACTGGGAAATAATCCTCAAACATATTTTGTTTTCTTCCAGTTAGCCTATCGTGATTAACTGGGATGGAGTGTTATTGTATTTTTGATTTGTAATCCTTAGAAATATTAAATATATACATAATAGTTTCAGCGTACGCTAATCATTGCAGAGAAATTTGACAAGCTGTAAACCAGATGTTCGAGGTAAATGTTCTCCGCAGCAGCGATCAACACGCTTTGGTCATGTCGACATCCATACTTCCCCTTGTCTTCCACCTGTTTTTCATCGTTCTCCCCTCGCTCTCCCCGCAGTGCCACTGGAGAGGTGAACAACGACATCGTGGTGGAGATGAAGACAGACAAGGCCAACGAAGAGGCCGGTCTCCTCAACAAGAGACCCTCCACGGAACAGGTCAGGCCAATGGAAACAGACATCGAGGGGTTAAGGGTGATGCACCCGGGCTTTGGTCCACAGTGAGCTTACTTACTTCTGCACTCGTGAATGTAACTCCTGAAGCGACAGACCACTGGTATGCAGGGACGAGCCAAGGACACTTCTGCTAGTTAGACATTTGATGAACACATAGTTTCCATTTTATCACTTTCTTCATTTACTCAATGTTTTGTTCAGGCCGCTGAGATGTATTTATCACAGAAGACAAGAAAATGCACTAAAGCCTGAAGTTATGTTGTGTAGGAATTTGTTCTACTTGTAAATGTATTAAAGTACGTTACAATTATTTGGAGAAGCAAGCAGAAGCAACTGGAAAGCTGTAGAATAGTCAGAAATCCCATTTGGATATGTTGCAATGGTCATGTAGACATTAACGTGCCGACAAGATCCTTCATAGAAAATGTGTTGGACATAAACACAAGCTTTACAGTCAGCAGAAATATATAGAGACTTAAGTAAGTTTTAGATCAAAGAAAGCTGTCGCTGCACCTCGATTGATGGAGCGTGACAGCTGTACAGAATGCGCTGAAAATGTCATCATGAATGTAAAACTTTCCATTATGAAATTCATGGTAGTGGCATTTTGACGGGGATGTAAAAGCCATTTTAAGCGAGTCTTGTTTTATGTGCTTTCTGAGCCTACTGACAGCCAAACCGTGTGACATTTCACAACTGCAGGGAGATTGCAGACCCACTGTCTCTGCTTTTGAAATGGATATATCGAGAAGATGTGAAAGTGGGTCTCTCCATGTGCTATCAAGAGATTTTTCTTTCCCGAGATGTCATTATAAAATGATCACCCTGTAAGCTGTCTTCGAAAAGGCCCCAGCCACACATATTTATTATGGAGAATGTCCCACGATACTAAGTACGCAACTAGCTCGTAATGCCAGCTGCAGATACTAATAATATATGTTATAATAATAATATGTTCGGAAACAGTATTCTCTTGTTCCATGTCAGCATCCTAATAAAGGCATACAACCCCCCCTCTTACACATACGTTTTATATGTAAGATACTACATGAGTTAAAGAAGGAAAATACATTGTACACGAACAGCAATTAAGATTGACCAATTTATACGGTGACATTTAGCGTGAGAATATCATTATTTATTTGTAATTGTTATATAAGTCTACTGTACTCTAGTTAGTTAGCGCCAGATACATTGGGTGAATACAAATGTAAAGGTTGTGTAGTAATACTGTAATGTTAAGTTAAAGAACATTCTTTATTCAGTTTGCATTGGAGCATGTTTGAACATTAAATATCACATTTATTTAAATTCATCCAAAATGCAAATGAGCCATGGTCATATTTGTATGTTTCCTGTGTGTTTTTCTCTCACAGTGATACAACGACAAGATGAAAGTGGGATGAAGGGAAGGAGGAGAACAGTTATGAAGACAACAGGGCTACTTTTTATTCACTCCCCAAGATTGTGGGGGACAAGAGGAGGAACATGGACATTGGTTTGTTTTGGGGATCTTGGGAGGCATTGGTTATGATTGTTTTATAACCTGGAGTACACCTTTTTGGATGGAGTTTCTCCTTTTTGTTTTCTTTTTAGAGACTCCATCCATATATGCTACGCCAGGTTTAAAACCATACTTGTGCAAAATCACAATGTGACATCACTGGATGACATCATTATCGCGGCTTCTTTTTAATTCTTCCTCGCCAATCTTCGGTTGACTCCTCTGCAGAATAGAGCTGAACACCGAGGCATGGCGGACACAATCCAGATTCAGTGGCACAATCTTTCTTTTCTCCCCCGAATGAAACACAAAATGCTTTTAAGCCACTGTGATTTTCTGGAGTGTCCGTCTGCCTGCAAGCCTGCAGAACTGAACGTCTATTCTGCCCTGGAGTCTGCACTTAAATTCACTGCTCTCTGCCGGGTATATTGGGGAAAAAATGATCACACGGTGCCATTCTGCTTTCATTCACCGCAATAACAAGTGATGATTTACGCTCACAACAATAAATCCTTCAGCCCACTGTTTGGCACAAGCAGCTGTAACGTTTCCGCTCAGAGAAGCGCTGTGTTTTGGCTTTAGTGCTGTTTGTTTAATTGCCTTTTTGCCACCTGTGAATGTTTGTGTGTGTGTTTCCCCCCCCCCCCCCCCCCCAATATCCCTAATTAGCTTTCCGGAGAAGCAGCTTGTGCATTTAATAACGCCAATCATTTCTCTTAAATAGCTTGCCTTTTTAAATTCAGCAGCAATGCCACCAAATAAGCGAGCTATTAGGTTGTACAAATTTGTTTTGCCATTTCCAGCATACTTGTATATTTTGTCTGTACGTCTATCGTTCACTTTGCTCTCCGGTTTTCTCTGTAAATTAAAGTACTACTTTTGCCCTGTCTATTAAGCAGGAGGCGTATTGTGCATGATGTGGAGTTCAAAGTGTCTGTGGTTACTAAGCTGCTGGCCCGGGACGGTAATTGCTACCATTTCTGCTCAGAAAACCCGATTATCATCAGCTTTCAGTTTCACTGTAAAATTGGAGGAATTTGGCAAAATGACTGCGGCCGGCTGTGTTGTCATTTGTTTCCCGTGACAACAAAAAAAGGCACAGATTCACCTGCTGGTAGAAATCACTGGCACCGGTTCATTCTAGTTTGTTACAAGCAGGGAAGGTGTGGGAGGGATCGGGGGGTTGTTGCTGGAGTATGTGAGGTACCTTTTATTTTTACCAAATGAAAGAGCTTTTTGAGTGTCACAGCAGGAGTGTTTCTATGTTTAGGTATGTGATAATGGCATTTCTGTTCCTCCCCAACGCTGTCGGCAGCCCAGAGGTTTTTATAACTAGTTGACGTGCCATTTTACTTTGTTGTACACTGGAACCAATGGCCTTGATTTTTTTTAAAGAATGTCACCTCAAACAACTATCTCCGCCCACAGGGCTCATTTTATTTTGTAATGTCTGTCTACTGATCTTTCCATGTTGACTGTTAGCAAACCTGTGGAGGCAGGCGAAGATAGATAAGTGAACTTGGAGCATCCTTTTTTCATTTTTAATGTTTCATATAAAAGAAATGTGGTATAAAAGTTGTTTTGTTTTTTTCTTTTTAGAAAGGGGGATTCTTTATTTTGGAACTACTGAGTTTTCTTTTTTTTTCCATGCTTTTCCACTCGCTCTGAGAGAAGAGAGAAATGTTGTTGTTTTTTTATTTAGGAGGATTCTTTTTTTAGGAGCTATTCTCAGTGCTTTACTTCTCTGTCTGTACTGTATACTGTATATTTTGTGGTACGCTGTTGTGACCTCTGTGGTGTGTTGATGTATCTTTTTATTTGGTTCCAGCTGTGTAGAATTTATAAAGAAACTCAAGAAAAAGGATCACAACACTGTATTCTCTGTGTTTTTATTTCCGCCTCTGCAACAGGCAGTTTGTGAACACTGTTGTGATTTGTTTTTTGTATTGTTATCACTAATAAGACTAAATTCACTGTGTATATTCTTTTAGATACACAAAGGCAAGAAACAGTGCCATTTGATAACATTTGGTTACCCTGACACATCGTCTCTAAAATCTTGACACACCAGACCAAAAGCAATCAAAAATCTTATAGCCTTTGATGTAATTCATCCGTATGCTTTTTTTTTTTTTTACACATCCCAGAATATGACATCTAAATTAACTCCTCTTTGCACCAAAGTTAAATCTCTTTGATATAACTGGCATTATGTAAATCCCACCCCCCCACCCCACACACCATGATTTGTTGTGACAGACCAGAAAAATGAGGGAAGCTCATTTTTTTGCATCGACTTCATGATGCAGCGTTCTCTCTTCTTGCTCTCATGTTCAGAAATTACTTGAAATGAAGCCATCCATCTTTTGCAAATTGCAGTGCAGCCTTGTACATTGATAAGTAACAGTTAGTGGGATGACTCCTACTCAATAGCCGCTATAATCATAATTGACTATTTGAAAATGCATAAATCAAAACCAAATATTAAGCAAGGCTGTTTTTTTTCTCCACAGCAAGAAGCTCACCTCCCTCTAACAGAAAGCTTACATAACAGTGCGTTAACATTGTACCGATTTTTAACAATCTGGCCCAACACCATGCATACACACAGGCTCTCTGGTTACGGGCCAATCAGCTCCATCGTCCTGACACCTCCCCCCCCCCCCCCCCCCCCCCCCCCCTGCTCGGCTGCCTCTTCCATTAGGAAATTAAATGTCTCCCATCAATGTGACCTGGAGAAATCAATCGAAAGCTCTGAATACAAAGCAGCAAAGACAGAAGCTGCGTGTTGGCAGAAAAGGGGAATTTATGGAAATGATAAATACCGGTGTCAATGTCAGCCCCTGCTGATGTGATTGATGTGAGGATACATCTCCAGGGGGTTCAGACTGTAAAAGCTGCAGTGAACCTTCACACAACTTCTGTTTTAGATGCTTTTCCACAAAGAAAAAAAAACATACACTGAACTCTTATGTAAAGATGGTAGGATGTCTCTAGCATCAATATGACAAATAACTCAAAAGAAAGAAAAGTGAATCAGCACTGGTAAAACACACAGACACACATCTATATTTTGCTATCAACCCATCAAAAGCAGCAGAGAGAGACACATCCAGAGAGATCAGGATCAGGAACATTCTAACCTAATTTACCCTAATTTCCCAAGATTTTCTAGGGACAGTTGCCATAAAGACACTTGACGACGTGATGACCGGCCACCAGAACAAGGTAAGATGTGTTTACTTCATGATAAAACCATTCTAATGTATGGTGGCCTGTGTTGTGCAAGTTTCTTGAAAAATGCACTATAATCTACTCTGAAAAAGTAATTTCACAACTTTACTAATTATTATTACAACAAAAGGAATGAGTTACATCACTCATTGGGCTATTCACTTTAATTAAGTGAGGCTAATGGACAACGTTAGCAAGCTAGCTAAGAAAAGAGAACAAACAAATACGACTACTTTTGATTAACCGGATGTTGCGTTTCTTCTCTTTTCTGCTGGTAAAGGCAGAGACAATCTATTAATAAGTGCGTGGCGTAGTAATATGGCACTCTAATGTTTGCTAACATTAGCCGCTGTAAGCTAGTGGTCATAACAAGTGGAGTGAAGTTAATTGAGAAAGTTCACAAGTCTTTTCTTGATAAATCTTTCACTTTTCATTTGAAATATTGTGTTATATCCTCTTTTATAACTTCTAAATACTTGGGATGTTGGAAATAGTGATGAGTAATTGTAAGAACTGTAATCATAAGCACAGAATAACAGAGAGAGAGAGATTCTGAGAGGATCAGTGCTTTTCAGTCTGGCTAACAATGAGGGGGATTACTGTCATCCCTCCCAGTGTCCTTCCCTTCCTTCCTCTTCCCTCCCTCTAGCCACTGTGAGTTTTCCTGCTGGGTTTAGTTACAGTAGCTTTAAACTGATTTAGCCATTTAGTGTCAGCCTATTGAGGGATGACAACCGCTGTCTGTCCCCTCGGCCTGCTCGACCCGGATCTGATGGCTACTCACTGGCACTTGGCTCAGACTCAGCCCAGTACACACACACACACACACAGAACTAGACACACTACTCTGTATACAGCGCTGTTGAGATGGACCCTGGTTGAACTAGGTTCTGGTGGCCGCCTCGCCTGACAATATGTGCTCCATCACACACAATCAGCAACCTCAAAAGCATTAGGCAAGAAGACGTTCACCATGGATGTAGAGATTAGTAGAGAGGACTGGTTGTGTGAAGGGAGGAAGGGAAGGAAGAAGAGAATTGATGAAGAGACTTAAAAAGGGAAACATCTAGGTAGCTTGAAAAAGGGGAGGGGAGCAAAGGAGATGGTGTCGTATTGGAGGAGTTAACGTCAGGATGAGAGGAAATTAAAGTAGTGATTGCTGACGAAGAACGAAACAGAAGACGCCTTGTTCATGGGTCATAAATCTGAAAGGACTGAGATAAAACCGGAAGGCGGAAAAAAAGGAAGGGAGGTAAAGAGTGTAGGTGTACACGAGAGAGGTGGGCCGAGATAAATAATGAAAGAGCGCCTGTGTGATAAATGTGTTTATCTCCTCCCAGTCCTTTGGTTTAATATCCTGTGTGGCTCCAATGTGTTTACTGTTTGGATGTGATTATGAGAGACAGAGAGGTGTGTGTGTGTGTGTGTGTGTGTGTGTGTGTGTGTGTGTGTGTGTGTCTGTATTACACCTGCCTTTGCGAGACTGCATTTATTTGCTGAATTTCTGGTCTCTGTCTCGCAGCAGGATTTCTTGCATTGATTGTATCAGTGAGTGTTATTAAACCGAGTGGTGGTCGATCCCGAGCTTCAGCGAGTATGTGAGCGCGGGTCACTCAGGAGTGCCAGACCACCTGTGAGATGTTTGGTTTTCAAGGACCAGCTGGGTGGGCTTTAATTGGTATTGGTAAGGCTACTTTATGTTGTGTCAGAGCGAATGAGAGGCAAACACAACCGAGGGAGATAAAAGTGTAAAAACAACTATAAATACATAGCATTGATGTGTAAAAGCAAGAATGTGATGGGAGACTGACTGAGAGCTGTGTTTACGTGCTTCACTCCCTTTCAGTTAATCGAAGTTAATGGCCTCATGTGGTGTCAGAATTCATCCACAAGGGTCAAAGGTCACATAGATTGTCCATGACATTGTCAACTCCAAGATGTAGTTTAAACCATTGAAAAACACAAGGCCAGGACAATTTCCGTTCCTTTAATTTTGTGGATCCATGACATTCTTTTGACTTTTTTTTTTGACTTTAGGTAAATCTAAACAATCCTTGAAAACTTCGGATTCACACAATAACACAAACTAACTAAACAATGGAGTCAGTGGTAGACAAGCAACTGTGTTCTGCAAGGTCAAATGTGTGGATAACAGCTTCAGTTCCCCACAGGTAAGGGCTGTCTGACGGCGAAGGTGAGATATTCTAAATATAGCGTACACTTACACAGATATTGATTATTGTTTTTTCAAGTGGGCATTTCTTTTAGGTGTCCAGTCCACAGCATTATAGCTTCTGTCCTGCTTCTTCAAGCTAGGGGGTGTGCCGATCGCCACTTCCTCTGTGTAATAATACACTGACTATATGGTAGTACCTCATACAACCCACCTCAAAACATATGAACTGGTCTATAGACTAAGGGATCAAGCCTGTAAAAAGAACAAAACAGCATAAGAACTAGACCATTGATCAGGTTAACTTTACTGGAAAATGATTTCTTCATCTGCATTCTGAATATGATAGAAAACTGTATGTTGTAGATGCATTTGTGTTCGCACATAGTCACACACCATTAAAACAGTGGAAATACTGCGATAGGCAAAATAAATAATCCCCCTGAGTCCCGATAGAGAGTGAGCGAGAGAACGAGAGAGGATCAGAGAAGAAAGTCCTGTTAAAAGAAGAGGAAGAGAGAGGCGGCCGCAGGAGCTTGAAGAGCAGCTGTTGAGAGCTGCTCCTTGGAGGACTTCTGTACATGCTACAGGCTCCTCCCACTGGCTAACGTTACAGCACAGCAGCTGTCTGGAGAATAAAACACACACACACTTGTGTTGTTGGTGATGATATACACTCAGAAACGCGGCATCCCCACAACAAAACACAGAATCTAAAGTCACACACACACATTACTCTTTTCTTGAACGTGTACTTGTGTGGGTGTGTGTGCATTTGAGAACTGTGTGTGCGTGTATTTGTTCAACCAAGGCTCTTGAAATACCTTGAAGCATGCGTAATGAAAGAGTAACACATTCTTTGCACTTGACCTTGTGGCCCAACTCAGAATACACTATAAAACACAGACACACCTGCCTGAGGGCACACACACACACACACACACACACACACACACACACACACACACAGCCCAGAAAAACAGTGTTCGCATTTACATTATCCAGCCGGCTTACACGGCTCCTTCACTCTCCTCTATCTCTTCTTATGATTTCCATCTCATATGCATGTGCGCACACACACACACACACACGCAGTTTCTCTCGTTGTAATGGCAGTGACACTGAGAGCAACTTAAGGCATCCCAAGAGAACACCTGATAATTACTATCACATGCTTTACTGACTTACTAATGGAGATCTGCTATTATATCCCACCCTGTCCTCCTTCTGCTGCTGGAATAAACAGGATCTTGTGTGTATCGCTTGTTGAACAAGGGCAAGACTATTTGGAACAACCTGGATAGGACTTCTTGTTTACCCTCATTTTATACTCTCTTTTCCATTTTCAGTTTGTGACCCAGTTTCTATTTTATACCAGTCATTCGCCTTCCTTTACCTTAATGGGGGGGAAACTACCAGCTATCAAGTGATGACAAAGCCCTGCTTATTACAGAGCCATCGGGGTCTTATCAAGGTGCTCTGTGCAGTAATAGAAAACACCACACAGTGTTTAGTCGCTGACAGCTGCTGTGCCAGTGGGTCAAGGTTTTGGTTTTGCTTTGTTTGTGTGTGTGTGTGTGTGTGTGTGCGCGTGTGAGAAGGCCCTGGCATTTCTCTCAGTTGCGTCCTTATCTGCTTATCGGACCCGTCCACTTTATTTGATGCTGGATCAGGGGAAATAGCTCTGCATAAACTCACACACACGGCAGAAAACAAGGTATGTGTGTGTGGAAGAGTGAGAGAGAGTGTTTTTGTGTGAGGTGTTTTGCAGATGCTCAACTACTTTAAGTGTAAATAATTTACTTCCAAAACCTCCCTCACTCGGTCTGTACACCCACCACACCATATGTCCGATACTCATTCTCCACAACCTTTGACCTCCGTATAATAAAACTTCCTTAACTTAGATACTTTCAGAGAATTGCAAGACAGACTTCTGGTCCTCTGATCCTGACCTGTACTGTATGACAGGCTGGCTGAGGGCGTGCTTCTTTTCTGAGCCACATGCTGAAGGGAAGGGGCAGCACGGGGTGGGGCAAGAGGGGAAAACATTCCTTACTAATTGTGTGTGTTCCTCATCCCACCCTTCTCTCGTTGTGTTGTATGCGTATGTGTGTGTGTTATGTCTGTGTTCATCCTTCGTGGTGCAGAATAGTTTTGGAAAATTGCCGCCAAGACTTGCATTTGTAAAGTTGACCTTTGCCCCACAGGGGGAGAGCCGGGGTTAGGTTCTCTGGTTCAAAGGTTAGCCGCTACAGTAAGAACAAGGTCAGGGGGTCATATCAGAGGACATTTGTCCAACTCTGAGTCTGCTTGAAGATGCTCTTTGTGTCTATATACATTTCAAAATAATAATCTGTGACTCAGCTCTTATGAATCAGTGCTAGTTTTGCTACATTTGCTCTATTGGCAAAAGATGTAGTGCACCATTGATTCAATTTATGCCAAGCTCATGAAAGATTAGTACATTTCCCAGTTTTAGCCCTCAGGGGAACGGGTCTCTTTTCAAGTAGAAATCTTTTGCTGCTCATGAAATGTTGCGGCAGCAGCAAGAGTGTGTTTAAAATACAGCCACAGAACAAGCCGGCTGCTCAGAACAAACTTGTAACTACAAAAAAAAACAGAAAAAGCAATCTTAGCGAGTGTTAATGTGCTACTGATTATGTTTAAGACACAAATGATCAAGCATCCGTCTGTGTAGATAACTTTAAGAGACTCTCACTGATAACTTTGATCCACTAGAATAAGTGCGTGTCGTTCACAATGCTCTTTCCTTTTCTTACTCAAGGTAACATTGTTTTTTAAAATCTATTTTCAGCCTAAAGCCCCTGTGATCCGCTTCAAGTGGTCCATGCTTGTTAATCATACATCTTTTGCTTTTCCTACATTCCTACAATAAGGAATAGGATTGAACATCTTTTTTAGAGGAGCGAAGTTTAACAAACTGTTTCCCCAGTTTTAATAGGTGAAACCTGCTCTTTTATACTCCTGCTCAACTATAAGAGTATGTGGTTATAAAATATTTACTCCCCAACCCTCCAGACTCCCCACTCTATTACTTGGCCTGACAAGTTGTGTTTGTTCTTCAAATTTAATTACGATTGGAATATAAACTTCATTCTGACATTAAACCAAAACAATCTCATACTTTTATTTGTGGATGTGTGTAAGAAGTTTTTTTTTTTCCAGATCAATTGCTCAATGAACGGAGAGAATCTTGCCAAACAATTTATTATTTATGTTTCTCAGACGTGAAGCAGGAGAAACTCGTCTTCAACCAGACCATTGAGATGAAATAAACTCTGCTCAGCCAGCCGTTCAGCCAACATGCCGTTTGTTACCTATCAGAAAAGTAACACTGTCTGTGGTATTCTCAGCATTCTGTGGAGGACATGTTGTACAGATGGGGAGTTTCCAGGTCTTCAGTGAGCCATGAGTTGGCTTCTCTCCCCTGTGTGACAGACCTATCAAAGAGTCCCGGCTTAGCTCAGGGGAGTTTGTTAGGCTTACCTGGTGTTAGCGATGGGACATCTCCCTCTGCTTGTGTGTGTGTGTGTGTGTGTGTGTGTGTATTGAGGAAAAGTACAGTGCACATTACATATTGCCTGTTCACTGCAGTGAGCTGCGGTTAACAGCATTACGCACTGTGTGTCTATCAGTGTAGGATCATTATATGTGTTTTTCTTCCCGAGGTAACGTGACCCCTCGGGTCGTGCGTTCTTACCGCATTCCTCACACACAAACACTCTAAGACATGCAGGAAACCACATGTTCTGGTATGTAGCACCAGTGTTTACCAACCCATCGGGATTACAGGTCTTCCTCAGAGAGATGGATACATTCGAAAAAAGACAGAGTTAGAGGGCTGTAGCGGCGTGTATCCATGGCAACGGCGCTGGGCCACGGTGTTTTTAAGAGTAAATGTATGATTGCAAGGGAAGGCAAATGGATTCCCTGTGGGGTTTACTTCTTTGTAGCAGTGGCCCCTTTTTGTGAAAACCATTACTGAAAATGTGTGTGTGTTTGATTGGGTGTGTGTGTGCGTGTGTGTGTGTGTGTGTGTGTTCTCTCTCTATCCCTCTTTTTTGTGGCACAAAGGCTTGATTCCCATTTGGATCGCCAAAAAAAATCAAGGTGTGTATTTCTTTTCCAAAATGGTGGTACAAAAGTGTCTTAAAGACTTCACTCCAGCATTGGCAAATCTGAAAGACCTTTATTTAGTACAGCATGGGCTCTATGAATTGTCAGGTATCCTCCATGTTGTCAGACTCAAGTTTTCCTTGCAGGGAAATGTATTGATTTGATTAATTTAGGAAACAATGCGTCTCACCTTATATCTTTTGTTCTTTACTCTACAGAAAACTGAAAAAATTCAAATGAAAAATCACATATATATATGGAAAAAAGATAGTACAATCAAACAAATAGAATAAATAGTATTATCAATGTTCATTTTTATTTTTAAACATGTGTAACAGAAGGGTCAATGTAGCTCTGGTTTTTTTTGCAGTTGTAGAGTGAAGCTAGTGTGTAGCGTAAAAATGTTCTCACCCCCTCATATGTGAGCACTCACGGCCCTGCGATGCACTTTGTAACTGCATTTACCAAACAGCATGTGTCCCCCAAAGTGCACATGCTCATTTAAATTCACAGCAATTTCCAATATGAATACATAATGACTGCCCCACCCCTCTCTGTTTCTGTGCCTCTCTCTCACAAACACACACAATCCCCCCTCTCTCAGTTTTACACTGCTGTTATCCCACTCCCTCCACCATAGTTAGTACTACAGTTGAGACACACAAACACACACTCACACACACACACACACAGGGGTTGTGTGCGTGTGCGTGCCACAATATTCATTATCCCATCAGCTTCCATATTATCACCATTCGCGCCCTCATAAACTCACATGTTAACAAAACACCCTTTTAATCACTTATTCACTCACTAATGCCTTTAAGAGACATGTCCCACACTTTTACACTCACCGCACCACTGATATACATACACAAATACACACATGTACACACTGCTGCCTCACAGTGTGCTCTTGTAGCTATTAGGCTAGTATCATTAAAGCTCTTCAGTCTAATTATCTCCCCTGATGAGCCGGGGGTCTCAATGGGACGACGGGGAGGGATCCGGCATGATTGACTTGGCCCGTGTGCTTCTCAGTGAGCCATTAGCCCAGTGAACGCATGCAGTACATATACACACACACTCACACACACACACACACACATGCACAACCTCCCCTCCATATTCATTTACATCTTTGTGAAAAGACCTGTCAGTTGTTTGGAATAAGAAGGGGAAAAAAAGCGCATGTGATGGAGGGATGAGTGTGTGCGCGGTGTGCACTTTCTCTCAGTTTGTGAAGGTGCGTTTGAGTGCGTGTTCGTCACTTTTTCCTCTCAGGAGCCAGGTGCCACAGGGGAATGCTGGGAATGTAAGCCGATGATGAGTGATGGCGACAGTTTTGCCAGAGAAACGGAGCGATGGAGGGAGATGGAAGAAGGGAGGGAGATGCCTCGCGGTTACTCTACAGATTTTTTACCAGCCACTGATAAGCACTGTCACACCCCAGGAAAAAGAGTTCGCCCTATGGATCATCGTTCATTTTAATTCCCTCATTAATCAGTTTATTCCACGGTGTTTGGGCAATTGAGGATGATATTTGTTTTCAATGTGGGCTGTGCATGCATGCCTGAGTTATGAAAGCCAGTATAGAGAGAGAGGGTTGAAGGGAGGATGTTTAGAAATTGGGAAATTATTTACAGTAAGTTGGCGGGTAGGGAGTGTAAGGAAAGGAGCAATGGTTAACCATTAATAAACGTAAGCATATAATGGCTAACTGGGCTGAGAAAGGATTTTTACAATCTGTATGTGTGCATATTTGTCTGAAGGGTAGAAATAGATTTGCAGACACAGAGAGAGAGAGAGAGAGAGCTCAGTGGGACTTGTGGCTATACAACTTATTCCAGGGCATAAAAATGTCTCTGACCACAAAGGTCATCTTATCTTAAAAACGTCATTAAATTCTGAGTGGGAGTTTAGGAAGATGCATCTGACCTCCACGGGCCAATGCACGATGTGTATTTTTGAAATAATGTGTCTTTCCAGAGACTATGCTGCTTATCCAGACAGTTATTATTTTAAAGTAAAGATTTTCTTTTTTCATGAGCCCCAAAATAGATTGAGACTTTCTTTTGGCCCATTAGGCAGAGAAATGTTGAGCTAGGATGCAGTCGATGGCACTTCCTCCTGAAGTCATTTAATCAATCGTTGGTCATTTGTGGAACTGAGTGGACCTACCTTTTAAAATAATGAATAACGCTATAATATATTGTAGATGCGGCGCACAATGTCCCTCTGTCCAGTCTGAAATATCTATTGGATATTGAACGATATTATTGGATGGATTGCAATGAAATTGCGACACCCATTCATAGGCAAACGTTTCTTCTAGCATCACCATAAAGTTGACACGTGTGATTTTGAGTGAAACGTCTCAACAGCTATTGCCGCACAATTTGGTGCAGACAATCATGTTCCTGTCATGATGAATCATCATAACTTTGGCCGGGACTTCATTTCTCTTCTTTTTATCCGTCATCTTTAATTTTCAGACCGCCTGATCACCTCAGGCAGTGAGTGCCAAAGTCTGGGGCCTCTATCTGGCTTGTTGCATTGGGTATCCTGCCCGAGGGAATGAGTGAAGTATCTATTGTATCTACGACAAAAGCTAGAAATTACTCACTCATTAGTTATTACATTAAATTGGGTTGAGTAAAATCCCTCAGAATGATACAACAATGGCTCTCCAAATTGAAGGAAAAGAAAAGCAGCAGCTCTTAAAACCCAAACCAATTATTATCGCAGTGCTCTCTTGAAGTGGCATCCAAGTTCCTGAAGTCAGACCCTCAGTGTGCCCTCTGTTTCCCGCGGAGGTGAGAGAAGAGAGGGGACGGGAGAGACATCCTGGGAACAGATGGCGGAGTGGCCCCTATGTTCAGCTGCCTGGGAGGTTATGGACACAGCTGTCAGTCACTTGGCATGTGTGTGTGTGTGTGTGTGTGTGTTTGTGTGTGTGCCCACATGTGTGTATTTGTTTTTGTGTATGTATGCTGAGTCTGAGTCTCCAACTCCCCAATGTGTTCTCCAGTTTCTTTGTCCTGAGTGTGTCGGTGAAGTTGCATCAGGTCCGTGTGTGACTGCTGTGTCATTTGTTTGTGAACATAAAGGTGTCGTGGCAGAGCTCAGATCTCAACTCAAACAAAACGTGCACCAAAATGCAAGACTCGTGTCACCTGTCATGAGCAAAATGTCTCTCTTTGGCACAATGCGTTTCTTTTTCATTAGGCTTTACCCCCATCTAGTGGCGAGTCACATTAATGCTGCTCACCCTTCCTCACGTTATGCAGTATATTCTCAGACACGTAGTTACCAGGTTCATTATATTTGACTTGATTTGATTTAATTGTTTTACATGTAAGCAGCACTTGATGCTTCATTACATGTGACCGGGTTTAGTTTGCAGTGGAGATTTTTGCAACAAATGATGCAAAAGGATTCAATATTAAAGTTGCAAGCTGTAAAACCAGGCTGCAGCTACTCGCTCACCATGAGCAACCTCTCTAATTTATATTTATTTATTATATGTCCTGATTTGTCGTTTAACTTGTCTTAAATTAAAAAAAAGCAGCTAGTTCCTTAATCGTGGAGAAAGACAAGCGGTTTTGGTGTTCAACATGTGGAACAACACAATGTTCACTCTCACTGTCACACACACACACATCAGTGTGTGTGACATCATGATGTTCTCTGAACATAATTTGAGTTAATTAGCAGCAGCTATTAGCCAGCTGTGGGAACTCTTTTGCTGAAGCAAATGAGGGAAAATGAGGAATCGCAGAGGGTGCACTAACATTCCTGAATAAAACATAGAGTGGCTGAACACTTGACATTTTATTTGTTGTTGTTTATATCTACAGTTTGTTTTTTTCCACATCTTTCTTTGTAGCCGAGTGTATCGGATTTGCATGATTTGAGTTGGCTGCATAATGTTCATGAATAATCTTATATATCTGTGTCCGCTATTGTTATAGAGAGTAGCAGTTGTGTGTCTCTCTTACTTGGCTGAAAGGGAAATCCCTCAACTTTGTGTTTAAGCCCAGTTTTCACGGTCCCATTAAAATGAAGAGCAGTGTTTACGAAAGGGTTTTATGGTGTTTACATTCAGTCTGTGAATAAATGTCTCTCTGAGGCCTCATGATGTCATCGGTGGTTTCCGTTGGCAGCGTGGGCGCGTGGCGCTCCGTCACATCACTGATCCACTGATCCACTGATCCCGTCCTCGTACACACACAGCTTGGTGGAGACGCCGGGGTCGGCTCGGTCGCTGCAGCCGAGACTAAACCACTGCACACCCTGCAGCCGGCCATCGCACCGCATCACACTGCCACCATCACGCTAGAGAGAGAATAGGGGACTCTGTGGGTGGCGGTTTATGTTAGTAGGTGAGTTCAAATGAAAAGAAAATGTGCAGTGGGAAGCAGAGTGTATGCAGCTTCTTTGTGTTTTGACCGTGCTCACCATGCAGTTATCCACCAGGCCCGGGCTCCAGAACAGGAAGTCAGGAAAACGTATTCATGCATGTCTGGTCACCCACAACAGGCACAGATATACACTTTAGAAGTTTAGGAGTTTAGAAGGCTCATCTGTTATTACTAATTCATTCAATAAGTACTTTACTTCATTTGTAGTTCATTTGAAACACAAGTACAATTTAGTCGTCGATGTATTCTGGACCATCGATCGGCCTCCTGTTGACAAAGGCTTCCTTCCTTCCCCTCTACAGAATGATTACTTCCCATAATTATGCATCCCCACTTCTTTCACTGGAGCATTAAGGTCTAAGCCTTGTGTAAATACTATTTCCAAGGTCTACCTCTTTTAATTAGTGCTCGTCACTGACTGGGCATTTTGACAGGCAATTAGAAAGTCCTCTGATTAAAGAGCCAGTTTTATTAGAACAGAAAGTTCATGCCTTGTTAGCGATGCAATGACCGGAATATGGATTGGCTTTTTAGCAAGTATGCACCTGCTTATCACATGGTAACATTTCCCTGAGTCATGATGAAAATGAGAAAGTCATTTTTATGCCTGTCTCTTCATTGGGCCTAAGTGTATGATCAATATTCCCTGCTATAATGGGGGTGGTGCTACTTGCTCCATGGTGTCACTCAACGTGTTTTTAATCGAACTATTTTTGGAACTTGTTGCGACCGATGATTACAGCAAAGATTTTAACATGCAAGGCAAGCTAGCAAACACCCATAGCACTGCATGTATCTACTTCCTGTAGTTATATGAACCTTCATGGATAGGACCGTCAGTGTTGAGAACATCTTAAATTCAATTTATAAAACAATACAGACAGCATGTGTGGGTTGTTATTGTGGTGTGGGACTTCATGCTTCATAGAGAATAACTTGTTGCCCCTCAAATTCTCTTCTCCCAGGCTATAAAGAGTCAGTTCTCCCAGATTATTATTATTAAAATGATTATGTTCTCAATACCCTTGAGTGGTATATATCATCCAGATAGTTAGGTGGTTTTGTTGGTTTGTAGATGATTTCAGGTTTCAGATATGCACACAATGCATTTTGATTAGAAACAGAACGTCAATTATGTTATATGAAAGATAATGTTCAGACACAATGGACTGCAGTTACAGTTTCCGTGCACAGATACTTTTAGCTTTGATGTATTGAAGCCTTTTGAATGGCTAGTGTGTGCTAAGTGCACTCTAAAATGAATAATAGTGTCGTAGATCAATGAGCAAAGCTTTTGTAGCACCACAATAAGTATTAATAAACAGGGGTGCAGACAGTATGCCGACTGCGGTTTAGAAAGTTAATAGTTTACCGTGGTGCAAATGTCTTCAAATGTCACAGATTGCACAACTCCAATTGCCCTTTTGGGAAACCAAGATATTTTCTAATTGTTTTTTCGTCCCCTTTGAGTCTCTAAAAATACATTTTAGAATATTGTTTCCAATTGATAAATAATGTATTTTTGAGTTATTACTAAGGCCGTGGTACAATGCAAAGCTGGAATCCATTTAATGAGCTCAGTACAACCTGTGGTACTCAGGCAAAGACACAGTTGGTTACTTTCTGACGTGATTGTGTTTGACACTTTTGACTAAAAGGTCAATTTGACCCCAAATGCCTCCCCAAATTTCATGTATTATTAATGTTTTGCATATTATTTCCTCCTCTGAGAACTGTCTGTATATTTATTTAGTTTATTGCATTGATTAACCATTAGTTTCTGCCATAGCACTTACTAATCTTCCTGGGGTTTACATATTAAAAGATATCCAAATAAAACATTAATACAACCGTGAAAGCAAGGTCCAAAACTATCAATAATTGCATCCAATTGATCGAATATATAGTAACACCAAAGATCACAACATAACACCAGAGACAATAAAGGCAAAGATTATAGTTACAACAAAACAACCAAACCCACATACATCTATAATATTCATGAACTCTAAGACTACAAGAGTCAGTCATATAGTCTGGTTTAGGTATATCTGCATTTGTTTCCAAATATATAGCACTTGGATTCTCTAAAATTGTTTGATAACTTGTTCAAGTCCACAAAAGATGTTTACATAACCAATTGTCATTTATCAACATACCAAGGATACCAACATACATAAACAAGGGGTAAACATATGTAATAAAAGAAAAGAGAGAGAGGAGTAAAACAGACCACCTGACGGCACCCAATAGGAAACACCTTTGTCATATACTTTATGCCTTATGAGAAGGACAGAGAGTCAAAGATGTGAAGCCATAACCTTTAAGTCCTTATGATTGATGAACTGAGGGCCTGAAATAAGGCTCCTACTAATTTGCTATTGTCAACTTCTTCGTAGCAGTTATGCATCAAGAATAATCTTGGTGGAGACATTTTGCTTATGGTGAGACATTGCACACTTTGGAAATGTTGGGCCATTTTGCTTCCATAATATAAGATGTTATTTTCAGATTAGTGGAGAGAAAACATCCAAAATACATATGAAGTGTTACATTTACTACAGTTTATCGAATTGCATCTGTAGATTTCTCCCGAATTCACCCAAAACATATTTGATAATTCCTGGTTGCCATATTTAGAATAAAAAAATAAATAAACTTGGATACAAATACAACGTAACTCGTAACTCAATCTTAAGCAAGTAACTGGGATAGTTGATCCAATAGATAGATACTCATGTACCATGTAGTTGACATGTTTACCCTATTCACCTGTTGTGTCTCAACCTTAAACAAGGGGGCCATTGTTTTGGGGTGTTTTCGACTGAAATTAAAATACACCACTTATACAACATATGTTTCATGACATATAGGAAGAGAAGCATATAGCAGCAATTTCAAGTAGTCTTCCATCCATATTATACTACATTTGTATACACATATATTTGTACCCACGTCTACACAGAGTGCATTGCGACCTTCATCGCACAACTGGACGTCTACATTCACTTTAAAAGTATAATAATCAACCCACATGTCAGGGACACACCGTGAGTTGTGTTTGCAGAGCATTCTTCTTCCCTCGCTGTGCGATGGAGATCATTGTTTTTCCTCTGCTTTGCAGCAGCTGCAGATGGCCACGGATAAAATCATATTAGTTTCAAAGCCAAATCTGATCCCAGTCGGCAGGTTGAGAGAAAACATTTGGCACTCAAATTGATCCAGACCCTGAAACAAATACCAACATGGCTGCAAACGCATGGATCTGCATGTGGCACAATATCTTACTTATTGGTGTTGTATAGTCGCAGTAGTCGTGTTTTGTGTAGTTTGTCCTCCGTCCGTCGGCCACCGCATACACATTTTGTATCAACTATACAAGATGCCGCTTCAAAGGCAAACATATCTCTCTAGTTTGTTTTGGTTGTAGCTTAAGAAGAAGCCGCATGTTGTAGATTTATGATCTAATTAAAAATCATAACATCCTTACATCACTGCTCGTCAGAATCCTCAAAACCAAAAGACTGTTTATTCATCTCTGACGGTTTCTCTGCGCTCATATATTTCATGTTTTCTTCCTTTTATCCATTATTAATTGCAACAGAAGTCTCTGTTCTGGTGCTGCCTCTGCTGATAAAAGTGTGACGACTCATTGCAGATTCATACAGACATAAACACGTCTTACAACAGCTAGAAAGGAGAAATATGCACAATGTACTATATCAAACTCTAAATTCAATTCACATGTATCCACCATGGACAAAAGTTTGTTGTATAAATATTTTATTTCAAGATATGACACACATATTTAAATGTATCCGGATGAGGGATGACTGCAAACACCAGTGGGTGGCGATAGATCATTAAATTATTTGTATTATTTTGATGGCTGGTGGTTTCTCAACTCTGAGAGCCAGGGAGAAATGTGTTGGTACTTTAATAAGGTGAGCTTGTTTCCTCTGTGCAAGCTGTTGTTTTTACAAAGGATCACAGTCCCTGTTGGCTGGTTATCTTCCTTTCCTGCAGTTTCCCAAGTAAGCGCCACAAAGAACAAAGAGTCCACCATTTTTTAAGACGCCCTTTGTAGGTTCTAAGGCTTGGATGAGGAGATACGAACGAAGTTCAAAATGTCAAAAATGGGCCTCACCGTGTGGCGCTCGAAAGTTCTCACGCTGTCAGAAAAGGTAGATGAGGTCATTGGAGATCAGTTTTTGTTTATTTCTGGTAAAAGATGTGATACAACTGGTCTTGTGCAATGCCAGCGTAGGTGCCAATGACCGTGGTGGTATCAGTGTAAAGGTTCCTGTGGGCGACACAAAGAAAGAGACGGGTTTCAAATATGAATTCACACCTTTTAAAACTACATCAACGAACCTGCGATTACAATCTCTTACACTGCCTTCTCCTCCAGCTTCAGGCCCTTGATGTCATCCAGGTATCCGCTGGCCGTGTTGACGGCGTTGGCATAGTAGGACTTGATGGTGTCTGATATCTTGGTCAGCGTGCCCTGCTCCTCGGCAGCCTGCCTCGGCATACGGAAGCTTTCAGCGCCTGCACACAGCAGGTCAGAGGTGTCACAGGGTGCCACGTGTTATCAGTAAAACAACACATATTATTCATCGCTAATTTATCCTATTCAGAATTACATTTCATGGTCTGAGAATACACTTACTGAGAGCGAGGAGTGCAACCAGCACAGTAATGACCAGCAGTTTAGTCATGCTGTAACGCGTGTCTATGAGGACAGAGATTAGAAAGATTTAAAAGCTTACCTCACTTTATCCACTAGGGTGAGACATTGTCGTATACATTTCCCGACTCATAGGTAGCGGATAGATTTGTGCTGATAGATTTGTGTTGATATTATCTGTCTAAGTCGTTTTTACTCTTCTGTCTGAGTCATTTTTTTTTACTCTTCTAGCCTTAAAATAAATACAAATTCTGATTTTGAATTATGTTGAAGGTACATGTTATGTTGTCAAATATACATTTTCCTTCTAGCATTAAAAAGTCATGCTTTTCAAAGTAAAAGTGTCAGTACTCACTGTATTCCTCTTCAGAAACAGAGTAAGAGGCACCACTGGCCCAACCTGTTTATATAGGAGTGAGGATGTGTTGACTTGTCACTCCCAGAGCCAAAGTGCACTCTGTGGAAGATAAACCTGCACTGTTGCCCGGTTTCTGTGAGTGTGTGTGACATTGAGTCTTGATAAAACAGACATGGCTATCTACGTAAACACAAGAATTGGAACATAAAGGGGCTTTAAACATCGTGAAAAGCCACTGAGTGGATTTCATATGCACAGGGGCTGGAGGGGGGCATCATGTTGGTACAGTTCCCATTAACTCTGTGCCTTTGAGTGCACCCGGATCAATCGTTTTCCATTGATTAGGTTTGCACATTCTTACACATTGCCCTGACCACAACCTCCACGAGGAGGCACTTGTTACTTGCACAATGTTGGTGATGCGTTCATGTCACATTACAATAGTCCTAAGTCCTATTAACATGGCACTTTGTCTAGAGTGTGTTCAACACGTCATCCGGCTAATTTGGGTTGTGAAATATTTAGGTTTTTTATTAAAGGTTATGTGGGTTTATTTGTATGTTCTCTCTTCCACTTTGTCTGTGTAAAAGATCCCAGAACAACTTCTAGTGGGCCAATGAGAAATGGAGAAACAATTGTTTTCGCACAAGATTTGTAGATAAAATTTGCAGGTTTTGTCAATTTTCTTTTGTTTGTGTTTTGCTCATTTGTATTTATTTTTATATAGTAACATTACTTTATGTTTGTTAATTAATAACAAAATATGTTGATGTTATTTTTGAATGAATACAATTTTCGTCAAATTAAACGACAAATAAAAAAATGCAATATACATATATTTAGCTTCGATTGTTTTGTTTTTTTAGCCTTGGTTGTTAAATATTTTTATATAGTTTGCCATGGCAGAACATTTGTACAGAGGAGTAATGCATTCATTACGGGGTAAAAATCATTTACTCATTTACTGAGATTAAAGCTCATATTTTGAATAAATCCATAGATAAATTATTAAATATACCAAGAAATCCTCAAATGTATTAATGAAGCAACACATATATTCATATATAAATAAATGTAATTACATATATATATAAAAGAGTAAACATAATTAAATAAATCAAATGAAATTGTTTTTTATTTGCAAAAAAAGATTATGTTTGTTCATTTCAGGGGACTTTTATTTCCAATTGCCACATTTATTTCCCAGCGCTTTTTCTTTCCATCTTTCATATTAAAATTAATGTGGTGTGGTTATGGCACAGATTCAGACCAAAGCAACAGCACAAGAATTTGTAGTCAATTAAAGAACGTCCTTTTAAATTAAAAAACTATTCATTTATTTATTCATTGACCTTTATTGACTAATGTATATATGTATATTGCATTTTTTAAATGTGTTTCCTATTTGTATACTTCAGGAATTCTAATTATTCTTTTCATAGGCATATTTAATTATTTATTCAAATTACTTAAATGGTATTTCATAGGTGAGAGCTTCTCGCAGCTATGTTTGAGGTTTCTGGTTAATATAAATTAAACTGAGCAGAGTTTCTTCTCCATGACAACTTAAGTAAACAGCCTCTAATGTCACGTTGCTTGTGACCCCATGACCTGTGACCCTGAGCTGTGGGATTCAAACTGTCAGACAGCTTGTGCTTTCCATTGAATCCAGCTGATTCAGTGCTCTGAGGACTCGGCTAGAGACGACGTTAGACTGCATATTTGAGCTGTCGGTGCAGACACAGCTGTATACATCAGTTTTGTTGTGTCGCGTCTAAAACTCTGTAATTACACAGCAGGGATGTTTTTTATTATTTAATCAGAATGCTTAGAAAGTTTTAATCACCAGAATGTCTGAAATGAGGCAGAAATGAAGAATAACACATCCTGCCGCTCTCACACTGCATGCCATAATTCAAAATGACATCCGGCTCGGCCGTCTGGTAATGTCTATTAACATTAAATAAAATACATGATTCATTGAGTTGTGATTCATTGTTCACTGTAACAAAACATGGGAAGATTTCTTCAACACCTTCATTTCAAGTAAATATGACTCTTGGAGAAATAGTCCATGTGGGTTTGCACTTTGATGATTAAAGCACATTAATAAATGTAAGAATAAACAGGTTTCTGGCATCAACCATTTAACTTACTCGGCCCAAACTGCTATTGAGACGAGCTCTGGTTAGAAGAAAAGAAAAATATACCTTTGAAAAATATGATACAACTTGATCTTTCTATGTTTACTAGTGTAACACATTCATTACAATTACAATTACAATTGTATCAGAATTGCAGCTGATCAACAAAAATATGATTTTATTTTATTTTATTAAAATCGATGGCAAAGATTGCGTTATGAGCTATGATGAACACTGAGTGGAGCCTGGAGCTACATGTGTTCACTCATAGTGTTGATAGAGTAACTTGAAGCTTTATGATATCAACTGTGGAAGTAAACCTCCAATCTCTCGATGAAGAAGCACACATCAAATAGTTTCCATTCATTTTATTGAACACACTCACACGTATACAAACACAATCACACAGAGACGTTGGTTTGTGTATCAAACACATAATACTGTACATGCACAATTTTGCATAGGTGGTGTTCGACTTGCTTTTAACTCTGCATGATTTGGCAAAACATTATTTGAAAAGAGGCAAAGGATTGTATTTGCATTGTGCGTCACTTTTCTCAGCCTAAACTGTTGTAGTTTCTATGATCTATGATCTATTACAGGCTACTGACAGGTGCCTTGCTCCAGTTGGTCTTCTTTATTCAGCGGGCAGGAATTTGTCCAGGTAGACCTTGATGTTGTCGATGGTCTCGCTCAGGGCGGTGCCGACGTGGGGGCGCACGTAGTGTCCGTACATACCCAGCACTGATGTGCGAGCCTTGTCCATCAAGGGAGCCGCTTCCTGTCCCAGGCCACTGCACACATCAGGGAAGACAGATTATTTTAAGAAATCTCCATAATAAAAAGATGAATCCACTGCCCAGAAGAAATACACGTGTAACGTGTATTCTCCATAGAAATTGTTTGTTTTTTTTACAGCACATTTGTAGTTGATGTGGACACTTTTGTCGGTTGCAGGGTCAATAATACAGGACATTCACAACCAGGATATAGTTCTCAGTGAACACTCACGCTGCGACCTTGACGAGGGCTTGGAACTCAGGCCTGGTCTGGAGACCCTCGACGTAGTCTTTTGTGGCCTGTCCACGGTCACTGCCTCCGGCTTTCTCCACCATCGGGGCAGCGGCGACCTGCAGCTTGCTGAAAGCATTCAGAAGCCTCTTGTAGAACACAGATTTCATGGAATCATACTTTGCAACAAGTTCCGCCGATGGTGTGGGAACCTGACACAGGCTCATGGAGACTGGAATGAAACCACAAAGATAGGATTGTTATGACAGTGTTGTAGAAAAGGAAATGATAAACAGATGGGAATCAGTCGAAAGAGCATCAAGAGCTGTTCATTTGAAAAAAGCTATCAATGTGAATTATTGCTTTGGGAAAATAATCAAAGAACCCAAGAAAAGCTACTTTGCATATCTTCATAATACTCTTGGTAATTGTGTTTGTATCTGATTTATTTGATGTGTTAAAAATCAGTCCTTATCGTGCATGCCAACCACATAAATCAGGGTAGGAGCCAGCAATGCAACAGTTGTCATTAACTTATTTCAACTAATGCAACTAATACATAGAAAATATGTTTAAATATTTTCTATAAAAAGGGTAAATGAAAAGCATTTACATTTTAAGTAAGTTGCTTCAAATGGTTCTGTTTTCTATTTTCCAAGTATAAAGTTAGTTGAAAGTCAAATCCATAAACTGCAATTGTTCATATTGTATGAGTATGTTTCCTTACCCTGCAGAGCGAGGATCAGTGCCAAGGCGTATTTTGCATTCATGTCTGCAACAAAAGAAGAAAACGTCAATGTAAATTCTCTGTTTGGTGATCCAATATTCTTTTCCACAAAACGTATAACGTAAGAAGATCAAATCGCACTGAAAGCATAAAATAAAAACACCTCAATGTTTTACAAACAACCTTTTTTTGTGTGAAACGTATTTAAAAGTAGTTTCAGAAAAGAAGCTGCAAATGCCGCTGCAGTAAGAAGAGTGATTACCTGCGGTTGTGTTGGATGTACGGATCCAAGAAGTGACAGTCTGCTCTGAAAGTGAGTCGTCTGTAACTGGGAGCTCACATCTGGCCAGGATGATATAGGGGGGGACTGCAAACAAACGTCATCTGATTAGCATACACACACCTACACACTGCACGTGCGTGCACATACACACTCGCATACATGACTGTTCACCTAAACAAAGTCCAGTGAACATGATATTCACTTTAAATATTGCATGTTGAAATAGGACTTATGCAATGTTCCTCAAATGAAAGTGTATCTGTATTCATATGGCGATGCACTTGGAGCCCTACTGATAATACCGCGTTTACGTGTGCGTTTGCAACATGTCACGGTGCATGCATGTCAAAATCGTTACTTCTGACATGGCAAATAAACGTTGAAAGACGCTCACGTGTCGTAACCTTGCTGCAGTATAATTTTATTTGAGTAGATTTACTCATGCTAATCAATATTTCTTTGACAGTGAATCAGAATAATTTCATAATGTCTGCTCAGAGATTGATCAGTCAAATGGTCAGCAGGTCAACCAACCAGGACATGTCTAGACACACTGAACTGTACCCAGAGCAATGCATGCTGGGATTTCTGCTTTCACCTCTCGCCCTCATAACAGCAGGGTTATAAAATACAATTTTGTACACTTATTTAAACATTTTCCTTTTTCTTCTGTTATTTTTCCTTATTATATTTTCCATCTGTCCTACACTTGCAGATGTTGGGAAAGAGAAACACTTCTACACTTCTGCAGCCTCTAAAAATCGTAAGAATTATTTGTTCAATAGCCAAAATGAATGCAAGTCATTCAGTATCACATTCAGTAAAGTGCATGTTTATACTAAGTGACTGTAGATCGTTCTTGTCATATTATACATCAAATCATATCACGTATCTTGGTGAATTGTATTCATTGCTGCCATTTAACATTGCCCCTCTCTCTTTGCCTCGCTTACAAGCTGAACCCATACAGCAACAGGAGTTTATTATAGATTATTTCTGTATTTGACATAATTTGCAAAGCCCAATGAAACCTTAAGATATGATCAGTTCAGCATCGAATGGTAATAATTGCAGATATGCCATGTGGTAATAATATTTATTTATTTGTCAGCTTTAATCAGTTGTATTTGTTGCCTACAGTGGCATGTAATTGTCAATGGTTATCTGTAACTTCTTCCACGCAGAGCCCTTGAGGTTCGAGGCCCATTGAACGTATCTGTCAGTCACAGGTTGGATGTGGTCTTCATAGTAAGCGCCAATATAGCTCAGCACTGGTCCCCCCAAATCCTGGACTTTAGATTTGACGTCCCTATGAGATGCGCAAGTTCACAAATGAGTAATATTTATCATGGAAACACAAACACATCGATGTGCACACAAACAAAATATCTGAACAATTCTGATAACTGGCAATCATTTACAGATAGATCCAACGTGCTTGCATTAATAATGATGATTCCGATAATGATACCTGATTCTCTCCACCAGCCTCCTCAGTTGTCCTGGAGAGTCAGGTTGCATTGGGGCCTGAGTTTGGGCAAAAAGTGGGCCACATGCTGCGGAGGAGGATGTTTGTTAGCAAAGGCGCGACAAGCTCAGAAATAAAGGAACTGAGGAAGTAGAATAATTACTTTTAAAGCCATACCTTGCATCATTAAGACAAGACTGAATACAAGCTCTTTCGTATGCATCTGCCAAGAGAAACACAACTATCACCAGTTTATTTGTCATACATTTTTATCATGGTAAACTAGCACATTATGTCAATAATAAAATCATCACAATTTCAAATGAAACCCCTGATTTCAAAATAGAATTTGTTCATTAACATCACCACAGACGTTGGAGTGAAGGGTATGTTTTACCTTTCCCTCCGGCTCTGGTCAACAGAAGCTGAATGAAACGAGTGTTATCAAGCCATTCTATTTGTATTAGGTGAACATTGGTCAGATCGGATGACCATTCGTCATCTTGTTTTTTTCATCATTTTATTGACAGAAATCTGAGAGACAGCAGGAATCTGACTAAAGTGTAAAAACGACACAAAGAAGGGTTCTTCTTTCTCTCTTACTGTCTCTCTTACGTTCTAACAAATACAAAGAAAACACTTTACACAATACATGCACAGGCAAATGGACTAACACGTTTAGAGAGATTAGATTTAGGTTTTTATAAGATTTCAAAGACACAGAACACCGAATTGCACGAGCCACATGAAAACTACTGGTCCTTGTTTTTTATCCATCACACCAAGTTTGGGGATTCGTTTTTATTTTCTTTGTTAAATGTTATCTGTATCACAATGTTAATGGTCGATCTGCAGATCTTGAACCCTTGATATCTTTTCAAAATCAACTTTAGCTGAGTTCACTAACTGTCCGAGTGCCCTTTGGATCGGGGAGCTCAAACCATTTGGCGGGGGCTGATATGTATACAGGCCAGTCAAAGTCTCTCTTCTGGCAGTACTATGGTTTTTTAGAAGGGGGGGGGGGGGTGTCAAACATTTTCAGCCAAGCGAACATTTCTGTGGGCAGAGTCCACCACAAAATCCATAAAATGGCCTTCTGCTCCGGGCCTGCTAAATGTTCTGAATGGCAATAATTCAACATTTCTGTTGAGGTTTTGAGTTCAACGACACACAAACTTGATCTCACAGCTGTCTAAACAGATGGGATCGAGATATTTCCTTGTTTTTAAATTGTGTGTTTGGTTTTACACATCTGTATTGTCCTGTGTTAAAGATGTGTGTGTGTGTGTGTGTGTGTGTGTGTGTGTGTGTGTGTGTATGTGTGTGCGCGTGTGTGTGTGTGCGTGTGTTGGAGTGTGTCGCTGACATGACTTCAGCCTGCCAGTTTGCATCAGAAAAGTTATATTTATTATAAATATGTACTAAATAGGAATTCAAAATCTAAATACACAATATAGACATTGTTTTGCTTAGAATCAAAAGAAAATGGTCATAATCTAGTGTATTAAGGATGTTTGAATACACTGTATACATTTTGAAAATGAAGGTGCCCCTTCTTTGCTATCATTTAACAACTTTTAGACGGGGAGGTTGAACACAAGACAATACTAAACATATTTCCTGTTAGGGTCAAGTTGCTTTTAGTTTATCAGGAAGAAGATTTTCCACCAAATCTAACAGTTGAAGCGCAACGTTCTTTTAACATGTACACACACACACACACACACACACACACACACAAACACACACACACACACAATGCACTCTAATCAGTTTGCTAGCTGAACATAATGTACTAACTAATTAATTGAAGTGAAAGTGATTTGAATATTATTTCAGCCCACAAAACTGATGCAATACAAGCCTAATCTGTGACCTTTGCACAACAGCTGCTGAACTCTGTCACTATCTTCTCTTCACAGGAACAGATTTCAATGAACTGGGACAACTGGTGGATTATTAACCCAGCATAAACACTGACTTTAGCCCGGGAATTGTGAAAGGCTAGAAAAGCAGCCATGTTGGCACTTGCCCTTTGGTGCCAGCTATTAAAAACTATTATCCAACAGATCCTGCTGGCTGCTCTTTGGTGATCAGCTTCAGTGCTGTTATATCCATTGTCATATAATTTTGTCAAAGTACTTTAAATCCATTAAATTCTGATCAGTCAGTGGTTGGTTGCTTCATGAACTCATCAAAGTAAACTTAATTTTATTATGTTTTCGGGAATGTTTGTGTTTTTTTAAATCGTTTGAATCTTTTTTTATTTAATGTGCCAACATTGATGAAGTTTGAGTGCGTTGCCTTCCAGCTCAAATCCCCCTTACCACAGAATTAAAATAAAACGCCTGTCTCTACTGACGCTGCGCCGAAACAACTGTCCAGCTCAAGCTCGGTTTTATCCTCAGTCATGATACTTGAACTCCTCCCTCCCTTGGGGCAGTGCCTCACTCCCAACCTGTGCGTGCTGAAGCTCACCTTCTGAAGGAGCCAACAGAACCACATCATCTGCAAAGAGACACTCTTCTCCCCACAGCTGCTCCTTGAAAGTATGCCTATCAAAATGATAAACGGGTGTGGTGACATGGGAGAACCCATTGGAAACATGTTTGACGTTGTGCCGAGTATACGGACAGAGGGCTCACTTTGATCATACAAAGATGGGATGGCTCGTAGCAAAGACCCAGGTACCCCGTAGTCTTGCAGTTCTCTCAACAGCAGTCGTAAGCCTTCTCCAAGTCCACAAAACACATGTCAAACTGAATGGGCAAACTCCCATGACTCCTCCAACAGACCTGCGAGAGTAAAGAGTCTCTAAACTCTGCCTCCTTTAAGAAAGTCATGTCAGTCGGGTTCAGAAGTTCCTCGGATTGCTCATTACGTTGCTGCATAATATCCTCAGTTAGGGTCTGCAACCGATTTGAGAGAACGCCGTTTTCCATTTAAAAGTCTGTTTTGACCCATGAGCCGGCCAAGCCCAAAAGGCTATGTGCTAGTTTTTCAAAAAGACCGTAACATCTTACATATTTGCTTTCATTTTTCTCAAGAAAGAAAAGAAATCTCCTTTAAAAGAGGGACTAGATCATGAATATTTTTAGTATGACGAAAGGCTGATGCCTCTTGGTTTAATGCAAGGCTGATTTTCCTCTGATTGCATGAGTGGACTTGTTTAAATGAATATTCAACCTCTGGCAGTTTTCATGTTGACATGTTGGTGTTGCTTGTTCTGTATATATTGTTAATGATTATTGTATGTAAACAATGCAAATAATGGAACCTAAGCCTTCATTTAAATGTATTTGTATGCCTGTAATATTTTAGATGAATTAATAAATCAGTTAATCGGCTGCAGTGTTTTAACCACTGTGTTTTAATTAATTGCAGTCATTTATGTAGCATATGGGAACCAGAACTCTTAACATGTATTTAATTATTTCAGTACATTCAGACATTTTTGTTTTCTTTCCATTGAGAAATAATGATGCAAACACAGAATGTATATTTAAAAAAAAAAAAAAGTTTTAATATGTTTATAGCACTTTTTCCAGATTATTTTCTAAATGATATAAAACATCTCTTTACAGAGAGGCAACTATGTCATCTGTTGGTCCGAGGTGTGTGTGTGTGTGTGGGGGGGGGGGGGGGGGGGGGGGGGTTGTAGGCTGAAGACAGGGACACGTCTACTGGTTAAATTGCGCCTTGATGTTTTCAATCTGCTTCTGAACCCATGTCCTGAGGAGGAGAAGACCACAGAAACACCGTGTTACACAGAATCAAATGGTGCATGTGGATATATGCGTGAGCATAATTATTCCCCCGGTGCGCGCTTACCGTGACTCCGTTGCGAACTCGCTGTTGTGGAGTTCTTGAAAGGCCGTCTTGGCCTTCTCCGCCACATTCTTGCTCACCTCAGCCATCTGCTTGCCAAAATTAGAGAACTTCTCCTCGATGGTCTCCGCATCCTGAGCCTCTGTAAGGGGTAGGGGACGGGGGGGGGGGGGGGGGGGACACGGACACAGTTACACGACATGAAACAGGAAAGACAGCAGCAGCGAGGATTTCTTTAAAAAATTAAAAAAAATTATAATAATAAAGTCATGAACATGAGACCCACCTGTGTATGCGACAAAAGCCAGCATCAGCAAGGCAACGGCAAGGTACACTCTCATGTTGGCGGTGACTCTGAGGAGAAAGGAGAACACACCGCGGTTCATTTGTGTCGCTCATCAACACGTTTACATCAAAAGAGAGACGCACTTTAAAGGGCTGGAAGTACGTCAGCACCACCGCGACTGGACAGCTCCCTTTACGTCCAGTCCGTTCTTTACAACTTAAAGCTCAATATCCATCTGTCTTTGTGGTGGAATTTAATTGTATTATTGTTGACATGCAAGTGTCGCCGTAAGAAACAAGTCCTCTCAGGTTAAAGCAAAACTGTCGTCAAACATACCTGTTGTCCGTTTCAGAGGAGGAAGGAATGAGTGTGTTTGAGCATCCGAGTTTGTTCCTCTATATAAACCCGCTCGGTTTTCGGACGGTGACGTACACATCACCGGACTTCAGTCAACATGTCCACGTGGAGACCTTGAGGCATCACTGCCCTCTTGATTTGGCCAGCGCCCATGTATTTGCATTAACATATACTGATTATGATCAAGACGCCACTGAGCAAATACTAATTGCATAATGTAAAGTCAGCCCACTGATGGGGTGAACGTAGATAAAGGTCATCCACCCACCACTGCGTGCAGTATCTAATCGTCGTTTACAAAGAAGAGGGTCTCACTAAAGAGGTCAGATGTCCCAATTTATTATCATAAATGTGTCCCCCGTTACACATTTAGTGTAAAATAAAACCATGATGTGGTCTGAGTATATCCCGCAGCAACAAAAGGCGTCAATAAGGTGAGACGTGATGCAGGGGGAGCAGAGTTCAGCACTGATAAACTAATAGACCTGGAAGCTCCTTTGGACTTGAAGTGATAGCCAAGCACTCTGTGTCAAACAGCCTGACAGTTATTGGTGATGAATAACCGAGATTCTATGGATCAAGTAACTGGACTGAATAAACCTGACTGTCAAAATGAAGATTCATTTTTGTGAGAATAATACACATCTTGTAGATTTCCGATGACATTTTTATTTTTCACTTCCCTTGATAATGCTATTACGTGTGTGTGCGTGTGTGTGGGTGTGGGTGTGTGTGTGTGTGTGTGTGTGTGTGTGTGTGTAGTTGCACACATCATCATACATTTTTGGCGGTGTGAGAAATATTCAGATGCTTTACTATACTTTAAAAGTACTGCATAATAAAAATAAGTAATTATCAAGCAGAAGTTTCAGTGTTTTATTATTATAATATTCAATTATTATTATTGATGATTCAATATAAGGGTAATATTGTATTTGGTTAAGGTAGAGCTAATTGTAGCTCCTTTAAAAAAGTATAATGGGTAATCTAATCTATAACAATGCATTAAGGCGAGACTGACAGGCAAAAACATTGTTTTTTCATACACTGGTAAATTTTTAGATGTAATGCTAGAAAGAGGTAGAAAGAAAATAAATGTTGGTCTTTTGTGTTTGTAGATTTCTCCTAAATTCAACAAACATTAGCATTAGACAATTTAGTTTCATTCCTATCTATATTCAGAAAGTTAGTGGTTGTTCATATATCATTCCTAGCCTGATTTATACAAAACGATACCACTAAAAACATTTGTTTATGGTTGTACCCAGACTTACCTCTGTAAAAAAAACAAATCTCACTTTAATATGTCAACAACCTTTTTTAACCTGGCTTTATCCAATGTTCAGATTGTTGTTCTGGATATGTATGCAAATTGGCAGACATTCAATAAGATAATGTTCTATTTTACATACTACTTTTAAAAAACCCTATTATACATTTTCAGAAAAGATTGTAATGCAAAACATATTTGTCTTAATGTAAGTAATCAACTGGGGATACCTAATAGTTAAATATTTTAACCTCTACATGGGGTGTTTCCCTTTAAACTGATCATATTTTTTTGTATGTAAAATATTCCTTAGAAAACTAGTAATGTCTGTCAAATAAATGTAAAATGTTAAATGTTAAATATTAAATATTTAACTGTGATAGTTGAATCTAAGTATATATCGTAAATATATATATATATATATATATATATATATATATATATTGTGTATTGATTCCTTATTCTTTTTGCCAACTCTGCTGATTGAATATACCCTGAGACCTTCATTTCTAAAGGTTTTTTGTCCATGGGGCAGAAGTCACTAGCTTTCACTTTTAAGCAGACGTCTTTACTGTAATGTCCTGTTCTGTTTTGGTGTATTTTTCCATGTACTTCTCTATAAGTACCCTATCACCTCATTTAATGTCTCTTTTATCCAGACTTTCCCTTTTTTTAAAGGGAAGTGAGTCAGACAAAACCCTATGTGGTCCATCTTGTAACAGAAAACCCATATACGGTTGGTTGAACTGCAGTAACCCCTCATAACAACTGGGGCCGGCAAGAGCCAAGAAGTCTTTGTCTGAAGATTTGATATCTGTTTGCACACCAAGTGGTCTGCTGCAAAGGGCCAAATGCCTATTTGTTACGAACAACTTGGTCTATAACGTGCTATTGCCATAATGAATAGCCGCCAATTTAGTTAAATGAGCCTTCACATGCTTTAACACCCACATATTACATCCCAAAGACCAAATCTCCATCTCTTTTGTCACGAAGTGGCCAGTGGGTTAAGGTATGAGCTTGTGATTGCGTGCATTTAAGCTCCTCTTGAATAATTGTAGGAGGCATAGGGCGTGAAAGTGCACGTCTTGCATGCTCCAAATTGGCAATAACAAGCTTACAAAAAGGCTGTTTTTGTGTTTGGCCAAGGGCTCATGTGGTGACTGATTCTGTGTGCCAGCTCTGAAGGGGATGGAAAGAATAAAGGGATTGCAATAAGAGGGGAAATCTCAGCATGGGTTGTTTTTGGAGGGTTACTTGCAGTCATGGGCTTGCTAGCACCTGCTAGTTTGTCATATTTTTTTCAAGTTGCTGGGCAGTACTCAGAGCACAGACACCCGATAGGAACAGACTGAGCAGAAGTGCTGATCTCGCAGGATGCTTGTGGTTTTCCTGGTTTTCCATCCATGACTGATCCGTGCAACAATGGACAGTTTAAAGTAGGAGTTTCACTTGTCTGTTATTTTCAAAATAAACTGTGGTTCCTGAAAGAAGTGATATCATCGAGGGACAAACACCCGTCATGGTGTTAGTCATTCTTTCATTTAGCATGCAATGCCCTTTAACCCAGATAGAAAGGGTAAACATGTTTTCTTGTAACAGAATGAGGCTGCTTGTTGAGGAAAGAAGCTTAAATGAACAAATAATTTGACTTTTAGAGACATGTCAATGAATTCTTCATATCTCTACATACAATTCCAAGTCTTTAAGATTATTGCTCCTGGGCATTTGCCTTTATTTCTGTTAGTGTACAAAGAGTTAAAGAGGAAATGTGAAGACATAGAGAGGGGGAGGGGGGCATCCAACAAAAGTGTCCAGTTCAATTCGAACTGTTACCATGTCCTCGATTAAAATGAATCTCTTTTCTTTTTTTTTTGCTCTTGAAACTCACAGCATTTGTGTTTCTTTATGAAGCAAATTAGGTTTACTCTATCTTCCTTTAAGAAAACACAGCTGCAACTGTGTGCAGCATGGATTCAAGCAGAGGGGTCAGAGGAGAGGAGAGGAGCGAGGGGCAAATGGTGTCCTCTACTGGCCTCTGCTCTACACTTCAAAGGAAAAGTCCTGCTGAGTTTTATAAGCAGTAACTTTTCTTTTTTTCCCCATTTGAGTGACTGATCTGAGTTTAGGACATTCATCACCATCTTTCCCCCTTCGGCGATCCAGATGTGTAGCTAGCTGAAAATCTCATAATTTGACTTTTTAGCAACCTCTATAGCATCGCAAAGTTATGTTTCTTAATCACTGTATGACCTGTCAGAAAAATGAAATGTACATTTAGAAAGACCCACACTGTAATGTTTCTATAGATCTTTTTTCGGCATTTCTTTCTTTCTTTAATAGCTGACGGTGAAAGACAGGACATGACAAATTATTTGCTGCGAGGAACAAAACATAGCAGTTTAATGATATGCATCTTAACCATTGACAATATAATATAACATATAACACAAAGCGTCTTTGAGTGTCTAGATAAGTGCTATATTAATTTGAAGTATTATTATTATTATTATCATTATTATCGAACAAGCTCTGTACAAACAGCATCTGTGCATATGAATGTCTTATTGGCATGTCTGAGCAAAGATTCCTTTACAAACGCACTGATGCATGACTTATATTATGTTATGAGTCTAGATAAAGGTAGAAATGATATCGTCACCATAAAACTAATCCAATTGAGGGCATAGTGTGTTCCCAAATTTCTGCTTGGATCAAGAGAAAGCAATCTGGGAACAGATCTTTACAAGTCTGGACTAGCAGAACTGCAGGCCAGGGGTTGTGGGGGTTGGCTGTCTGAGGAGTGCAAATGGAGAAAGGAAGAGGATCGGGGTGGAGTACAGAGAGAAAGATTCATTACTTCTGTAGGAACGGTACAACACAATTCAGCAAGGAGACATGAGACACTGTGTTCATGTGTCGTCAAATTGGCCGATAATTTCTGATAAATGCCGTTGCATGATTAGCCCTGTGGCCTTTTACAATTGCTAATGTGATGGATTATGATGACACAATGCAAGTTTATTAGAAGTCTCTATATTGTTAGTCATTCTTCAGTCATTCAGTTTATTTTATTTGAGACATTTTCATAGCTTTGTGAAGGCTTTGTTAGTGTAAGTGAACCTCCTCTTCAATAATAGATTACTCTTGTGATCAGAGAAACAAACAGTGTACACGGAGCATCTTTTCTAAGTTCTTTATTCACTCAGCACTGTTCAGCACTGTGTGCTTACAGTGAGCAGCATGGTGGGCGTATGACACACAAGGGACACTATAGTCAGACTAGAGAACAGACAGGCAGCATTACACTCACTGATCGTCAACAGATGCATCAAGTTTTACATTCTTCTTCTGTGTGAAGCACAACAACAAGAAATGCAGAGAATACAGAGGGGCAATGTAGTGGTTCACCTCTCGAAAGAACAAGCAGACACGTTCCTATAGGTGCCCCCATCTTTTGATCATAATCATTATTCAGTGCATTTATTGAGAAGAAATAAACTTGTGTTTAATGCATTTAGGGATGATGTCCCATCGCTGCGAGGACAGCAGTTATGTATACAACCAAACAAAATGTAGGAAGCTCAATACAAAACCGTTAATAGCGAAGCAAATTACCAAAAATTGTTTCCCGTTTGTGTATTAAAGGCCGTTACTGACTGGGGAGCTTGTGTTCAGTGATCAAGGGAGGTGATAGGAGAAGAAAGGCTGACTATGTAGTCAAGAACCCAAACAGATGTCTGGTGGCTGACGCACCTCATCCCCCTCCATCTCATCACCCCCCCTTATCCTGAACAATAGAGCACCCAAATGAAGATACCATCAGTAACTCTCAACTCCCACCTTTCCCCCTTCTTTACCAGGGTATTAAGAAATCAGAGTCTATCTTTACGCAATGGTGGTCTCCTTGACTTTTTCCATGATGTTCTCAACCTGCTCACGGATATGGGCGGCATAGGGGGAGATCATCTCGGTCAGTTCGTCGATCTTGCCTTCCAGGGAGGTGCGCAGTTCCTGGACGGTGGACTCCAGCTGGGTCTTGATGCCTTCAGCCTGGCTCTCCAGCTGCTGGCCCAAGCCTTCAGCCTGGGTCTTCATAATGGTGGAGATGTCACTCAGCTTCTTGGTGGCGGTGTCACCGGCCTGCTGGACAAAGGGCTCAACATTCTCCTTCATGTTTTCGAAGTTCTGGGAGGTGCGGGACTGGAGCTCACCCAGGTAGGTGGCCACGGTGCTTGGGGGGGGGGGAGGGGGGAGGACACATTTAGATTTCATGTAGAGGAAAACAAGTTTGATAACGTGTAAAACCCTTCACTCCACTTACTTGCGAATCTCCTGAGTGTCCTTGTTCAGGCGTTTCTTCAGCTTGTGGGAATACGAGTTGATGCGGCCGCGAACGTCATCGGAGTTCTGCGTGACCATGGTCTTCAGCTCACCCAGATACTCAGTGCTGCGCTCCTTGGCATCCAGCATGTCCTTCTGGAGTCTGTTGGCCAGAAGCTGCAGATCCTGAGACAGCTGTCCAGTGGAGCTCGCAGTGTAGGGGGTCAGCTTAGTATTGATTTCATCTGTGTATGCTGTCAGCTCTGCCATGCTGTCGGTGATCAGAGTGCTGGAAGCAGAAGGACAGACATGAGGACAAATTAGGATCGTAACCATGGTTCAAGGATAGGGGTTATCCAAATGGAATGTTTGGAAACAAGACTAAGAGAACAACTTTGGAAGATGCGGAGGTACTGAAACTAAGGATGTAGGGAGCTAATCCGTGCCTATTGAAAACAAGATGGCAGGAGCATAACGTTAACTTACTTGAGCTCCCTGGTGAGCTGAGAGGCCTTGAAGTCCTGCACGGCTCCATCAGCCTTTGTGTTCAGGTCGGCGACGTACTGCCAGAAACGATCCACAGTTTCCTCCCATTTTAGTGTGGCGGCATCAGCCTGGTGCACAGCACGGGCATTGCAGCCTATGATGGGCACAGTGGGAAAGTTGGATGAATATACACATCTGATCAATGAATTAGTGCTGTCAAGCCTAGACCAAGTTAGTGCACTTACCAGTGATGACCGCCAGAGCAAGGATCAGAGCTACAGCCTTCATGGTTGTTGGATAGACAGATACTCCTGCGAATTAAAGGGGAGGGGAGGGGGTTATGAGCAATGCAAAGAAATTCTGCCATCAGGTAATACAGCTGTTTGTTTGTTTTTACTTCCTCATTGCAAGACTACAATTTAAGCAATATATATTGTTTGTTTGTTTTTTAAAGAATAAAAGGTCACCGTTATAAATAAATATTGCCATGTGGCATGATTAAGCAGCATGCCGATTTTAAACAAGAAACACTCCGATTTTAACATGGACACAGTAAGCCGAAATAAGTTTCTATAATGATAATACAAATAATAGATACTGGTATTAAAGAAGAAGGCACCCGGCTTTGCACGCCGTGCGGTCCTGACACTCACTCACCTGGGAGGTTGAGCTTCCTTCGTGCTCCCTGCGTGGTGACTGTGGCTTTTTATACAGTGGCAGGAGACTGCGCGAGGGAGGGGGGGGGGGGGGGGGGGGGGGTGCGGTGCGGGGGGGTTGGATGCCCGCGAGCATTCACGTGGTGATGGTGATTTGTCTGCACGCATTCCGGTGTCCCTCCACGCAACGGTTCACCAACACCGCGTCCGAAGTTCTCACTGCTTTATGTCGTCCGAGGGCTTGATTAAGCAATCTGGATGTCACGAGAATAACACGGTGGAAGTTCCACGTTATGGTCATGAACAATGTGCCCCTTCTTTTCACAGCTTGCAAACGCCTGGACAAATGTTTTTTGGGGAGGCTGATATTAATAATATCCTATACTAATATATATATATATATATATATATATATATATATATATATATATATATATATATATATATATATATATATAGTATGTAATATACTTCAGAATACTCCAATACAAGTAAAAGCTGGTGAGATTAAGTTATCAATCACTATATACAGTTTTGTTTAAGTTGTTATCATAGAATCTGAGTCTTTAAAGTAACCAGTAACTATGGGCATGCCAATTAAGCAATACAGAAATGTATTGGAGTATAAAACACTGTTTTTCTCAAATGTGCAATCGGAGTATTAAATAGCATAAAAATAGATAACAAATCATCTTAAATTGGTGCTTAATGATTAAGTAAATGTACTGAATTACCCAACTGAAAATGGAAATAAAAACATTTATCAGATCAATAGTTTAGCTTTATTGGCCATGTCTGCATGGGTGCTTCACTCCCCAACTGCTCCTTAATTACTAAGGACGGGTTAAATGCAGAGAATAATTTCCCCACTGTGGGACTAATAAAGGATTCATTATTATTAGTAGTAGTAGTAGTAGTAATATTAGTAGTAGTAGTATTAGTATTATTCATGATGGCATGATTTAATATATTCTGCAACAGTATTCAAAGAATTACAGATTTTAGAACAGTATCAGTGTGCCAAAAGTGAAATTGGTGCTTTGGATTCTTGGGACATATTTTGCTGCTAATTGCCTTATTGGTTTGCACCTTTCCTTTTATTACAGGGTGGTATTACTACTTTTGCTCCACTCTGCATTGCAGGTTTTGTTTTAAGTCACAACAACTTTGCAGGTTTGTCTTTGATCCTGATCAACATTGTTCTCATGGGAATATAAATCCCCTGGCGCCTGGATGCAAATAAGCCGTTTACACTTGCATTGCGATCTAAATGGTCTGCCATTGCTGCCCATTGACGCCCCAACTATCGCCCCCTGCAGTCACACGACCCCCAACACATATGGTATCTTTGCAAGTCAATCCCACTCAGATACAGTCAAACCACTGTACATAAGAACATGAAGTATTTGTATTACATGTGAACTGGACAATGAACAAAATAAGTAGATTATACAGTAACCACGGAGGAAAAAAATCATATCTGTTTTATATGATGTAGGTTACTATGGAGGACAGGAAATGTACAGGATTTCTTTAATCGAGAGATTAATCTGTTTGATACAGAAAGATGGTGGTTACCTCATCTTATTGAGCAAAACATATTTGTATAGTGGCAGTGCATAACTGTCCCGAATCATCAGTGTGTTTTATCATTTGTCGTGATAAAAAGACGTCTTTTGCTCTGATTCCATCACTGCCTGTGTGTAATGACCTTTGCCCTTTAGGACTTGGGCTCTGTGTTGTCAACCAAACATGATTTCCTTTTCCACAAAACTAACTATACACGGGAACAAAGTTTAAATGTGTTGGCTTGGTCAGATAATTAGTGTGAGAACATGATAACATTAGTGTGTGATAACCCAAAGGGGTCAACTGAGGGTTAAGCGCATGGAAGACTGTACATGGATAGTTCAGCTGTTATGTAATTAATTCAAATGATCTCTGTTTAAACGCTACTCAATCAACAATGATATGAAACAGGTTGATACAATTTGAAGTAAGATACAATAAGATTGAACTTAGTCACTTTTGTGTTAAAAACCTTTGACCTTAATATTCCACAACAATACTGTGTAGTGTGTGTCACTGAAGGAGGTGTGTCGCAAACAGACAGATACTGTATGTTCAGCTAGATAACGAGTCCGATCCAGTTCAAACACAAACAAATCAAGATCAGTAGTATAATCCCACCATTCTGCCTAAAACATTGTCACGCAATGACAATGTTTTGGTTTTGCCGTCAGAACTCCTTTGCGCTCTCATTCACGTACACTATTAAGATGCATTTGCAGTATGGCGATAACAGACATGAACTACATATTTTGTGCTTGCATTCTGCCGATATGTTGGACCACAGTGACCAAACTACACACATGCACCAACAAAGATCACAGGACAGACACCACTAACTCAGAACGTCATCTCTGACTTCGCTGACCCTCCGGGAGAAAGAGGCAAAGGACCGGAGGGGAAGTGAAACAGAGAGATTCAAGAGAAGGCATGAGGCGCAGTCATCAAAACAATAACAGAGAGGCAATGATTGACGTCTATCGGGAGTAAATGTGTGAGAGGGCATCTTTAGATGGTATGAACAATAGTAACCCCAGTTAGCTGGGTTGAAGAATTAGGTTTTTATTTAAAATCTCAACCCTCCAAAGTGTGTGGGTTAAAAGTTGTGAAACTGGGTGTTCAAGTTCAGAAGAGAGTTTTTTTCCTGCATCATTGCTGCTGTCATCACTTTTTTAAGCCTCAGCCTCATGTTCAAGCAGAGCAGAAACTTGTTTCTTAATGATCACAAGTGTAGAGTATTAGTTGAAATCAGCATAAATTACATCTAATTAAAGGATTAGCTTGACATTTTAGGAAATGCGTGTTGTTCGCTTTCATGCTGAGAGTTGGATAATCAGCCAACAATGATCACATGTCTTGGCGTAGAAAGTAATTGTAAGTGATCTGCAGTCAACATGGATTTGTCTTACTTCATATTTTCTATTCATTTTCTCCTGTCTGCTTACAAAATCTTGTTGTTGCTTCTCTGAATTTGGTTTCTTTGTCATTCATGTACTTACATAATGATGTAATAACTGGGTTTGAAAGCTCAAAGTGCAAACTTGTATGAGGACAACATTATTGTAATAGTGTAGTACACAAAGTAGAAGAAAGGGCAAGAGCTCCTTAATCCAGTGAAAACCATTAAGTATTTAATAAATCAGGAAATGTAGAGTCGAAATATGATCAGAAACCTTCACATAATCAAACATAATATGAACTCAGAGCTGTGTGGGTGTGCTCGGAGGGTTAATTGTGAGCATAGTCAGCGACAAATGGGGGCAGAACCGAGGAATGTTGTTTGCCACTGAGTAAGGCAGCGTGGGAGCGATCTGGCAGCAGGGATGGGGGCACACGAGGGAACATAACAAACAAGGTGGAAGCAGGATGTGTTTATGTGGATTTACAGACCTGCAAAGGCATACCTGAACATGCCCTATCCAAGACCCACAACTTAATCGTACTGGGGCGTGGCAACGGGGGGCAAGACTTTGCATCATGTACAGGAAAAACAAGAAAGGATTTTATTCCCTAATTATGTTTATGTGGAGCTAAAGTTGATTGCTTTCTTGCTACCGCCAAAAAAAAAAGAATACATAGGTATATATAATGTATACTCTATATGTTCACCAGGTGGCACTAAATCTTATCAAAGTCCAAAAGTGTTTGTTTGTATGAAATGATGAAGAAAATATACTTCCTTTAAAGGATTAAACCATTTATTCATGTACATGAGTAACCACATTGGTGATACTGTTTTTCTAGTGTCTGTTACCCATTTTACCACATTGTAATTACTGTTTTTCACATGCTTTTGTTTATTGTATCCAATATGAACCATTTGGCATCCTCAGACCATACCAACACTCTTTAACATTTCCCCAGGACTTTGTAAATAACCAACAGACTCACAAGTTTATGTTTTGCTTTTATTTTCATAGCATAGAGAAAGAGAACACAGTGTCTGGTCCCAGACCAACACTCAATAGGTCTTACTTATCTTTTCATTTAATACTTTAAATATATATAGTTTAAGACAATTTCAAAAGTATGTTCATATTATTAAAACACAAACACATTTTTGTGGATCTGAGAATTGTGTTCATTAGATGCAGTTCTTTCCTGTTTACAATGAGGTGGAGGTTGACTTAGAAGGCTTTGGCAACAAAAGACTCATAGAGGGAGGTGAGCTGGGCCTTGAGGTCCTGGGCATAGGGGTCCAGCCTTTCCCTCAGCTCATCAACGTATGGGGCAGCCAATTCTTTCACCTGCTGGGCTCTCTGAGTCAGCTCAACCTGGACCTTCTCCGTCGCGGGTGCCACACTCTCCTTGAATTCCTGCAGGTGCTGGTCCACCTTCAGCTTCAGGTCATCGGTGTAAGGCCCCAGCTGAGCCTGCAGATCCTTCACACTCTGCTCAAAGTTGGTCTTAAGCTCCTCACTCTTCTGCATCAGGATGGTCCTCAGGGCCTCAGTGTCCACGGAGTCTGCGTAGGGGGCCAGCTCCTGTTTGAGCTGCTCCACTCTCTGCTGGATCTGGGTCTTCATGTCCTCGGTGTAGGGCTCGAGCTTCTCCCTGACAGTGCTCAGCTCCTGGTTCACACGCTCTCTCAGCACATCGGCCTCTGTGGTAACTTTGGTGATCAGGTCCTGGGCTGCAGGGGGAAGCTGCTCCTGCAGGGTGACTGCATACTTGCCGGCCACATCGGCGCTCTCGGTCAGACGGGCACTAAACAAGAGAGGGAACAGTGAGTGATCAAGTTTGACCTTTACTTCTGTCCGTGAGCATGTCAACAATGGCCACAATGGCTTTGTGCCGACATACCTGACATCCTGTCCAAACTGAGACTTCCTGATCATGGCGACGGAGTCATCAGCTGTCTTGGTGGCCTTGGCAACATAGTCCCAGAAGGCATCAGTCAGCACATCCAGCTGTGGCTTGGGTGCATCAGCATAGAAAAGGTTGGCCTGACAGCCTGTTGGATAGACACACACACAGTGTGAAGAACAGCTTAACATAGTTCAGCCTGATTTGAAATTGTAGGGCATTTATACTATTACATATTTTACCCTTTAGCAAGGCATGCAGTTCTTTATCGTGATCATACCAGTACATTGTTTTTCATGCTCCAAAATTGAATAATGGTAATTTGTCATCATGCTCACCACTGAAAACGGCTAGGACGAGCACAGCAAGGACCTTCATGGCTCTTCGATCTGATAACAAGAGGATGAAATGGTTAGCAAAGCGTTGTCACCAAGAAGTACTTCCAAATAAAAAGCTCAGCTGCTACTTTAAGCCAATTCTTCATCATCTTACCTGAGTTTTGCGAATGTATCTGCGAGTCCACTTTGCAGCTCTTGTGCTCAGCTGGTGAGGGTCTGTAGCTTATATAGCAAGCCAGACTGTAATGCTGCCAAAGTCCAGGGGTTAGTGTCTCGCTGTCACCTTGACTCATCCTGCAATCATCACCTAAACTTTGTTCCAATAAATTCTTACCGCACACATGCACCAGCCCAAAGTGTTACAATGCACATACACTATGAGTACATAATCATTTTTAATCAGCTTAATAATACAAATGACCACCTGCCTGATTTCATTTTTTTATTTATACACAACAATGAATGTTTAATTATTCAGTGTTAGTCTGACAAAATCCATAAGTTGAAGCAGAAATGACCTTTGCCCTCACAAGCCCGTCTGTTCATATAGACCTGTCTGTAATCACTGAGCGGCTTCCCTGCCAGCTTTGATCAGATATACAGTGAATGTGTTACTGTTTCCATGAGCTTGTTATGTACCAGCGTACGTCACAGTGGCTCATGATTCTGGCATGTGTCTATTCTGTGTGTCAATGTGGGCAAAGATCTGCGGACTCAAACACCTTCAGCTTCTGGAGGACAAAGTCTGATTGACACCAGACACGGTCCACTTCTTTGAAACCACTTTTAAAGAGCAGCAGAGTATTGTTGTTTAGAAACGACCCTACACGGAGACTTGAAACTAGAACATTTTATTGAAAATATTTGATACCTTTTTCCATGAGAGTCTTTCTTTACTCTCTATTATACAAATGTGTTTGATATTTATTTTAGCTCCTCCTTCTTTTGGTATTACAATTATATTTCCAATATAGTTCTAATATGTAGTTTGGTAAATGTATTCCAAACTATTTATTCCAATTATTCCTCTCAGTAATACTGTGTACAGGTTAACAGTTTGAAGGATGAAGCAAAAAAGTTTTCAACATGGACTTGTAATATTCTGCTTCGTCTCCTGCCCTCACGGTGCATTTAGGTACACAGTTAAATGCATTATACTGGGACCTCCAAAGCAGGGTTACCATAATCAGTAGTTACACAGACAGTGCTGTAAAGATGAATTTGCACACATAGATTTGCCAAATTGAGTTACATTGAGAATCACAATAAAAAAAATATCATAAATTGAGAGTAGGGCACCGTAAATCACTTGGTAGCGAACAGCTGCAAATCCGGAAACACCCCAAAAGTAGCTAATTTATACTATTAAAGGATGTGACTACAAGGCTTTCAGTGGGGGTGTCCCAGAAGACCCTTTCTTGTTTCTTGTTCCCCGCCACGATGTTCAGGTTGTGTGCTGTACTTTCAAGGCTTCAGGTTTGAGTCCTGCACTTGTTGAGAGTTTTAAAACAATCAGTTGATGTAGTTTTTCAACAAACTTCAGTATCTGACATGCTGTCATGTATAAAAGAATGTTTATGTGATGTGTTCAGTGACTTTGAAGCGTTCGAGAGCTGTGCTCCCACTCGTGGAGAAGCAAACATGTCCATGTCCTCTTGAGGGAAACGTTTGTGTTATTTCAATAGTGCAGAGTTTGAAAGTAATTAACATTCTGGATGCTAACTTCTATATCGATGCCACCTTAAAGTGCTCTTAAAATGTTACTCTGAAAAAAAGTCTCACCATCTGCCATGACGGCCTGAACTGTAAACGTGTCAGTGAAACACAGGCAGCTGGAATATGTTGTACTATACTATATTTGCTGAATACTAAAAGTTGACAATATGTGTGATTAAGTTTAGCCTTTTCAAAAAACAGTAGTGCCTTGTGCTATTTTATACACGTTGCTTAACCCTCATACAAAGTCCACAAGTGTAAGCATGCCACGGTTATCTGGAGTTATCTGCAGGCTGTTGACACTGGACTACATGGGTAGTTAATTGCTATTTACTAAATGCTTTCTAGAGAGGGGTCAGAGAATAACTAGTGCAATGCTTATTGTGGTGTACGGTTTTATTGTTAGAACATTACCGAAAGCCATGTGCGTTACACTGTAAAGATTGTGTCAGTGTCTGCATCCAGTCATGTGATAGTAGCCCTGAGAAGCACCAGAAGCAGGAAGAGAGCCATTGTGACAACATGGAAGGGACTCCTGGACTTTGGGCTCTTGACGACAATTGCTGTGTGGCTTCAGTATATATACATGGAAGTGTGAGTCTGAGGCACCCACAAGCCTGCTTAACTCTGAGAGACAAACAAGACAAAAGCAGGTGAGAATCACACGACTTTCCAAAGAAAAGGTTAAGCAGCAAATACAACTATTGCAACGTTTGAAATGTTTCTTAAAAACTTAACTGGATCATTATTCTTTTTCAGCAAGACGCAGTCATGAAGGTGTTTGTTGTACTAGCTGTTGCCGTGCTGTCTGGTAAGTTGACAGCTTTTCTGTTTTTTTTACTTGTCTTTTCTGTATAATGAAAGCTACAATGTGGCATTACTTCAGCAACTAAGAGCAGTCAAAAAATGACCGAATGGCTGACATTCTGCACTGTTCTCAAGCTGTGCTTGTGTCCATCCTTCAGGCTGTCATGCCAACCTCTTTCATGCCGATGCACCCAAGCCACAGCTGGAAGTGCTAACAGATGCTTTCTGGGATTACATTGCCAAGGCCACCCAAACAGCTGATGACACCCTCCAGATGATCAGGAAATCACAGTTTGGACAGGAAGTCAAGTAAGTTGTGTGGCACACAGGACCATGATGTCTTGGCCTGTTAGTGAATTGGGTCACATGATGATTAGAACCTCTGATGGTCTAACCATTACGCTGTCTGTCTTCTAGTGCCCGCCTGGCAGACAGCACTGACATAGCCAGCAAGTATGCAGTCACCCTGCAGGAGCAGCTTCCCCCTGCAGCCCAGGACCTGATGACCAAGATCACAGCAGAGGCCGATGTGCTGAGAAATGTGCTGACTCAGGAGCTGAGCACTGTCAGGGAAAAGCTGGAGCCCTACACCGAGGACATGAAGACCCAGATCCAGCAGAGAGTGGAGCAGCTCAAACAGGAGCTGGCCCCCTACGCAGACTCCGTGGACACTGAGGCCCTGAGGACCATCCTGATGCAGAAGAGTGAGGAGCTTAAGACCAACTTGGAGCAGAGTGTGAAGGATCTGCAGGCTCAGCTGGGGCCTTACACCGATGACCTGAAGCTGAAGGTGGACCAGCACCTGCAGGACTTTCAGGATAGCGTGGCCCCCATGACTGAGAAGGTCCAGGTTGAGCTGAGTCAGAGAGCTAATGTGGTGAAACAGATGGTAGCCCCCTATGCTGAGGACCTGAGGGATAAGCTGGACCCCTATGCTCAGGACCTCCAGGCCCAGCTCATGTCCCTCTATCAATCTTTTGTCAAAGGCAACTAAGTCAACCTCAACACCTGCTTTGTTTGTTTTCCCTTTGTTTAAAGCATGAAATATCTGAGTTGTACTATAAATAACATTAAACTAATATTTATTACTAGGTGCAAAGCAAACCTCTGCACTCGTCAAACATGTAAATACTACTGTTTTGTGAACTTGGTGACTGTAATGTACTTTTTGTAATTTCTGTAAGTTGACACAAATAAAAAGAAGAATCTGGAAAATGTGTATTTGTAGTCACAGAATATGTACATTTACAAGAAATCTAAACACAATTAAAAATGTTGTACATCACATGTTTAAGAGCAGTGACAAGCCATCCTGAAAGTACACAGCACTGATAGAGTAGGATTATAATATAAGACAAAAGGAGCCGACTAGTATTTCTCGTGTGTCTTAACACGTCCTCGCTCCTGTCGGTTCCCTTTCCTTCTTCATCCAGATGCAGACTCTTAATCGGGCACTTGTCAACGCTTGCCATAAAACCGCACCTTCGTGGAGTGAACACTAAAATCAAGAAATGTCTGTGAGAAACACGGCCGACCATTTTGATGTGAGAGAGGCCTAGACAACTCAGTTATGGATCCCATTAGATATCATATTAAAGTATTTTGGTCTGAAAAAAATCTGATTCCAATTTTATTTCATTTAAAATTACATATTCGTTTTGATGGAACTTTGAAAACCACAGTTATGTATGTCATAAAAACCTCGAATTACACAACCTCTTATTGTTGTAAATATACAGCACACAACCGTATCGTCCAACTATTGACAGTGCCAGCATCCAACATGGAGGGTCAGAGTCCAATGACAATACCACTGCACTGAAGAAAATGTGTGGCTCATTCTTGAGATAACTAGATATCTCAGGTAATATCACAAATTATAAACTTGACTCCTGGGTTGACGGAATATGTTGGTAACAAGCTGCAGTGAGGAATACGTAATGCACTTAAAGCCAAAGATACTTTCTTTTCTAACCTACAAGTCTCTAAAATGATATTTTCCCTTATTGTAATTGCAAAATGTAAAGTGTCACATTCAGTGAGACACTGCTATTCAAACTACAGCGACGCTTTGTGAGACTTTACAAATGCAAATCTGATCTCATGTTTCCATGCTGGAGGCTGTTTTAACACCTAATTAGCATGTGTGTGTGTGGACACCCAGAACAACTCTTCACACCGAATTATCAGTCAAAACAGCCAAAAGGCATCTTTAAGGCGTTGATCCCAACGGCCACTTTCTAAAAACAGGAAGCTTAGACACACGTCTGTTCCTTTCAAATGACAACTCAGACCTCAGAGAGGAGGGAGGTGTTCTGTGACTCACACACGGTTCTTTGAGCAAGACACGTCTTGCTTTAATCACCGTGGTGACAGAGTTTAACGGTTGTTTTGATATAGATACGAGGTTGTTGCTCGACTGCTGGTTTGATAAGCACATTGGTGCTTGTGGAGATGAAAAGATGTCTGTCTCCTGTCCATGGGACTTTGTAAATGCATTTAGGCGTTGTTGCATTAGCTGGTCTGATTTCAGAACAGGATTGTTATGTGGATCCTGGGACGGTGTAATTCAATTCAATTCAATTCAGTTTATTTTGTATGGCCCAATATCACAAATTACAAATTATCCTCAGAGGGCTTTACAATCTGTACACATACGACATCCCTGACCTTTGACCTCACATCGGATCAGGAAAAACTCCCCAAAAATAACCTTTGACAGGGAAAAAAGGGAAGAAACCTTCAGGAGAGCAACAGAGGAGGATCCCTCTCCCCGGATGGACAGAAGCAATAGATGTCATGTGTACAGAATGAACAGCATTTACAAAGTTACATAAACACATTACATGAATATGACAATGTATGAATGGAACTCCAATCCATGAAACAGAGGGAGGTAGAGAGGAGGGGGGGCGGGGCATCAGCAGGGCCAACGCGGGAGGCCGGCTCACCAGTCATCAGACACCTCCAGGTCCAATGGACCCTATGAGACGTGAAGTCACAACGACTCAGAGGAGGAAGCAGAGTTAATAAGGTGCAATGGAGAGATGTAAATGTATCCATAAGGAGAGAGAGAAGAGGAGATAGGTGCTCAGTGTATCCTAAAACATCCCCCAGCAGCCTTTAAGCCTATAGCAGCATATCAAGGGGCTCGACCAGGGCAAACCTGATTCAGCCCTAACTATAAGCACTATTAAAGAGGAAAGTCTTAAGTCTACTCTTAAATGAGGTGACTGTGTCTGCCTCCCGGACTGAAAGTGGAAGCTGGTTCCATAAAAGAGGAGCTTGATAACTGAAGGCTCTGGCTCCCATCCTACTTTTTAGGACTCTAGGAACCACAAGTAGCCCCGCATTTAGTGAGCGCAGCTCTCTAGTGGGGCAATATGGTACTACAAGCTCTTTAAGATATGATGGTGCACACCTCAGATATAATACAACAGACCTGTAGGAACAACTTGAAGCTCCCGTTTATACTTTGTTGAAACTTTTTCAGGGAGGTTTTAGTCTAAAAATGTTCCACCTTTAATCAACAGCTCCAGTCAGTCCAAACACAAATTGACTACAAGCCTTAAAAAGGTAGCATCATTTGGAGAGCAATTTGTATTGGACTGCAAAACGCTGTAAGTATACTGTGTGTGTATGTGGCCATCGTAAAGCAGGGGGGCATTATATATAAAGAGTGGTGTCTGTGAATTCCACAGGTTGGGTTGGTCTATTTATCTCTTAAATACTGGTTTCAGCACATGAGCTGCAGCTGCTGCCACATTGCAGTGATAGGAAGTGACGATATAAGTTTACTATATAACAGTCATTTTGAGGTACTTGTAGTTAACTTTAGTCATTTCATTGTATGCTTTTGCTTTTTTCTACTTCAACTATTCTACATTTCTACTACATTTTACTTTTATATTTAGTTACATTTAGCTTAAGTCTTACATTGTTTTAGCATAATACCATAACTAATCATAATAATAAATGAGGGGTGACTTTGCATAATGAACATTTATACTTTTCATGCGAGGTACCTTTTGATGATAATATATATATAACACTTTAAATAGAGGACTAGTACTTATTATTAATGGATTACATTTAAATGGTGGTATTGCTACGTTAACTTAAGTTAATCATGTAAAAACTGATTGTAGCAAGTGAAATATGTAAGTTGCCTTTAGACAGAAGCCAAATGATTGTTACAGTTCTGCATCATGCAAAGCTGGGATGTATAGAAGAGGCTAGACTGCCACCCAGTGGTGACACTGTGACAGGGCAGTGTAAGAGCTTGAGTGGAAATAAGTTCTCAGATTTATTTTTAATATATTTTTTATTTATAAATCAGATTCATATATTAGGTTTTCACATACTATGATTTTGTATATAACATTTCTAGGACAATATACTACGACTTTGATATGACTGTCAGATTTATTTGATTTAATATACTTCCATTTACGATATACTAAACTGTGACCTTTTATATCAAATTGTTTAAGACATGACCTTTCATGACATATTGTACTTCAGGCTTACAGATGACAGAAAGGCAAGTAAAGTTGAGCCAGTTGCCGTAACACTTGGCACTGTTGCATACTATATTTTTTTATATAACATATAGGAATATGCCATGTTTTACAGCTTATGAGTGCCCTGATGAAGCATTGCTGGACCCACCAGACTCTGGGCAACCAAAGGAGGAAGTTTCTGCTGATGTTAAAGGGGGCTAGGCAGTTTTTAGGTGTTTCAGGCATTCAAAAAAAGTCAATCCTTGTGGCTGTTTTCACTTCAGAAGTTGAAAGGCAGAAGTCAGCAAAGACAACAGGATGGTAATTCTCAAAGAAAGCACAACCAGCGCTAACGTTAGATTGTGCTCATGCAGTCTCATGCACTCATCCTTTCACCAATTGGGTTGTTTGAAATTAATGACAAGAATAGTACGTAAAGCTCACCGCTTGCATCATGTGCCTGTGTCCTGTGTCTAGTAGGAAAGGCCTAGGACAGAGGGGAGGGTGATGTTTTTTCCCCTTTCCATAAAACTGCCTACTCTAGGGTACAACTGGAATCACAATATGCTAAGGTTATTATAGAGTAATCACAACACCAACTTTTACAAAAAGTTATCACATTTATTTAATCATCATACATGATCACCATATATTATGTCTAACCACTTACTTGATTTGCACATCACATGTTCTCATGCATCACTGATGCCCTCTGATATACATCTCTCTAGCCTTTCGGTTCATCCAATACACCATAAAGGAAAGACATTTGTGCTACAGAATGTAGGCATGGCTCAGCCAGTCCTGGCTCCTTTATAGTTGCCTTTGTCTCTCCGTCTGCCCCAGAAATCACAGTTGTGAGAGAGTCTCTGAATCAAATTCCTAAAACTTAGTCCAGGTTCCTGTGTGTCTCTGTGCCTGTCCAAGCTGTGGCCTGCGAGATGGCTCCAGGCAGCCTCCACCCCTCTAGCCAATGGTGACACCGAAGCCACACTGGAACTTGTTCTTGCGGTGGTTGAGGAAAGCCCCCAGGGCCAGTGTGAGAGGCAGAGGCAGCAGTTTCTTTTCAAGTGTCGCCCCAACCACCCAGTTACTGTCAACTGTGCCTGCAGAGGAGAAAGGTGAACAGGTGGAAGAACTCTTTTTAAAAAGAACATTATTTGGTTTTCAATTTTCAAATGAATAGTCGCTTTACTATGAGTACTCATACTGTACTTATTTACCTTTAAAGAGCAGGTTAGCTTTGGGAACGTCCAACTGGTAACCCAAGGATGTTGTGGTGTCTTGCATCTTTGTGCTGGCTTCAAATTCAACTCCTATCTGCAACTGCATTAGAAGACAGAAGTGAGAGGATAGGATCCCATCTATTCAATACTCACACGAACATTTAAATAATTATTCCATGTGCTCAATGCAAACATCTACTGTGTAAATGGTGTTTATCTGGACTGAAGCTATGCAGTGGAGGGATAGTAACAAAGGAAACATGTTGTCCTCTAAACAGTTTAACTAAGACTGCCAAAGCTGAATTTTAGAACAAGGATTGTGAGTTGTCCCAATTTGATTTGCTTTAGGAAAGGACCTCTTGACGGCCAGTATAGACAGGAGGAACAACAGTGACTAAAAACAGTTTCAATATATGGGCAAGTGAGGATTGTTTTAAGACAGACTTGAGAACATGTGAACCTATCCTTTAAGCTAATCAGGTATTTGAGCTGTATTGGGAGACAGATGCACAGAAATACATCGACACATGATTACTAATTTTAGGCACCTGATCATTGGCTCTGTGATAGTAAGTAGCATGAGCTCCTGCCCCGCCCAAAGTCAATGTGGCAACGTAGTTGTCCCCTGAGGAGAAATATAGGGATTTGAACATATTAGATGAAATGAGGCACATATTTAGGTACCTATATCCAGGTCACACTACAGAAAAGTTCATTAATGTAAAAAACTAAATGATTTACCCGTGTATCTGCCTAAGAGGGAGGTGACCGCTCCTTCCTCCCCCGGTCTCCTGTGGTATACTAACTCACCACCGAGAGCCAGCGCTGGAGTGATAGACTGGAGATAGTGGCCCACCAAAATGCCTGAGGGAAGTAGTAAAAGAGCCATCATTATACAGTCTCTTCTCATCCATGGTTTGAAGTTTTGTATAGACATGTATTGTCTATCAACATGCATTGTCTTCCAACATGCATGTCGGTGTGGAATAGTGAGCAGGTTTGAGTAAGCATACTACAAAATATCACAGGATGGTGGGTCAAGTGACAAAGCACTTTAAGGTGGACCAGCTGGTCTTGGCTGCTCTTTCAAGTGTGTCATCTAGTGGTACAATACAGTAAATCTCTCCAGTCCAGTGTTGCGGCCTAACTATCAAACTTGTTTACACCTGCCCAACTCTAAAAACATGTCCAATTTGTTATCAGTACAGAAACCCAGGTATCGAGTCAGCACCGTTTCCAACAATGCTCAGCTGCACTGCATTTAACAGGATTTTAGTGTCATTGCTTTCTGTTTATCCAATGTGGGCAAAAGAGGATCTCATCCAAAACACCAGTAGTTCAGCCTTTTAGACCAGGCATCTTTGACAAGTAGCGTTTACAAATTAGTGTGGGGTACCAAAAAAAACTACCTCTGAGTAACTTGTTACGAGGCATTACGAACAAATAAATCATACCAGATCCAACAAGTACATCTGGATTCCCGAGCGTCACAGCGGAGGTGAAGTCTTCACCACGCCACTCCATGTCACACTGCCAGTTGACAAACTTATGCTGCTGAGTCTGCAACACACACAAAATGGAACAACAAATATGAGAGTGGAATGACGATGTCAGTGACTCATAAAAGCTGAAAAAGAGACTTGGCATGTGTAAGGCTGTTCCCTCAAAAAGTCCACACACCTGGATGGCTATTTTTGTGCGCACAGCAGATGCGAGCTGGTGGATGATCTGGGTATTCAGACTGCCAGTATTGTCCATATCTCCAACCATGACTGGAAACGACTATGGGGAACAAAACACAGAATCAGTGTTCCAGCTCCTCTGCATGCAGATCCCTGCTGCTTGCTTCTTCAGATAAATATATTAGAAGACTGTATATTTTTAGTTGCTCATTTGCTCCATGAATGGACAAAATGCTCAACATAGCATAATAAATGTCAACATACATTTAAGGGGTTGTTGAAGAGATGGGAATATTATTAATTACCTCTGCTGGTCCAGTCTGTTTAGTGCCTACGTAGGTGGAACCAAATCGATAACCAGAATCGCCAAGGGTACTGAGGGTAACAGTGTGGCTGACCTGGAAGTGGTTACTTAGGCCCTTGTTGACCACTAACCGCACCCCTTCCATTTGCAGCGGGTACACTTCTAAAACAGAGAGAGTGCAAAAAAAAAGAAGATCTATGCAACTCAACTTCAAACAATTAATCATGCCAATAGGCCTACTGGTATTATAACACATTTGAAGAATACACTACAGCATTCAGAAGTTACATCACACAATGAATCAGCTGATTTTCTAACCTTTACATTTGCGGTGGCACTCCTCATATGTGCCTGGGTTTGGGAGTGGGGGGTCTGCATCTGCCATCTGCTGGCCAGATCCAGACGTTGGAGGGACGGAAGACAGTGGGGGCATCGTGAACCCTGGAGGGAAGGACGCCAACCCTTGGACCCCTTGACTACCTCCAGCCGCTGCTGGGGCAGGACTGGGGGAGGCGGCAGCCAACACACTGCCCATACTCTCCGACTGTAACAGACTAGGAGAAAAAGAGATGGACAATGGGTGAATACATTATCCATCCAATTGGCCAATTCTATCAACGTAATCCAATCACACAGCTGCAAGTTAATGCATGTTAAAAATAATCCCGTATTAGGTGGGAGACTACATTGGAAAAGGAACGTTATCAGCTTGAATGACTTGCTTAGCATGCACTCACAGTATACACTGCAGTTAGCTCTCGTCCAGCTAACATTAACTTGAGTAGCTACAGTGAGCGGTCTGCACTAGTGCCCTGACTGTTACAGTCGGTTGGAGCACAGGCCCAGCTTAGTCCGAATCTCCACAGATAACGTTACAAGTTTACAATACAACCTGGTGACCGCAACATATATTGAGCTGCAACTTTTGGTTTGTTACATTTAAGAGACAAGTCGGCAACCGGTAAAACCATCCGGCGGCAGTATGTAACCTGTGAAGGCTGATGCAAGCTAGCAGGCTTGGCTGGTTGGTTAGCTAGCAGGCTCGTGGACGTTAGCTAGTCATGTGGAGTCGACCACGAGATATATTCGTCTTCAAGTGGGAATTACTGTAACTGAATTCAACACGTGGTCTTTTGACACACGCGACAATTTTCTTCCTATGAAAGTAATCTTGCAATTTAACGTTTTAGCTACTCACGCTGACGGTATGGGTCCGGGGTAGTCCAACACCGGCAAAGTTCACCACAACGTCAGTGACTGTGGTGGACAAGTGCCCGCCCATTCCCCGAAAGTCATCCACCGATTGGCTGATATGCATCTAATGTCAATGGCCATTGGATGAACGTACAGCTGGGACAGGCCTCTCTCGATGACGTACCCTAGAGTTGATTCGCTTAACAGTCATTTCATTCAATCTCCTGCTGAATGACATTCCAAGGGTACACCTGTTTTAGGGCGCACAGTTCACGACTGCATTTACAAATCATATACCTGTAGCGCAATATTTTATATAAATAAAGCAAGTACATTTATAAAAATGACTAAATATTAACTAAAAATAAAAAAAACTGCATGACCTGTGGTTTAACAATGGGCCCCCGTCTCAGAATTAATTCAAATGAAGTTAGGTGGATAGAAATGTGGTGGAAAACCTTAAACACATCCAAACCGGAGTCTGAAAAAGTGTAAGTGTGGGGTTTACACACCAATAACCTGCTTTTCGAGACAGGCTTCCGGCTTGGCAGTGTATGAGACCAATTCAATCAACAGTTACAAAAGCACAACCTACTAAATACACAAATATTAAAGACAAAATAAACAAACAGGAGTCAAATCAGTTGGAGTTTAATGCATTTCGGGCGCTGGCATTGACACATTTAACAGAAAATAGTTGCCTGTCTGTCTTTCTAGTTAAAGCAACTGGTCATCAAGTTATGAAGGTACTCATGTCTCAAGAATACAGTGATGGAACAAAATGGTCTCAGGTTACAGACTCACTGAGAAAATAGTTATGTATTGATTGAAGCCTGTAGTGAGGCAGAAGAAAAATTGGGGAACCAAAATATATCAACGGAGCTGGACATATACATTTGAAACACTTAATCCTCTGACATTGTGCTTAAGTCAAGAAGTCCAAGGATGTAATATATTCTGACAACTAGTCATATACAATTTGTCTTGAAAAATTAATTTCTTACAAATAGGAGAAAACTGAAAATCCGTTATGACTTTAACTGCTTTTTCAAAACTGAAACCAATGAGGAATTGTTTGGGTGCCATTTTACCTACAATAAAGTTGGGACAAGAGTCTGGGCAAAGTAAGAGGTTTGACGTTACACTAAGGCACTTTGGAGGGGAGAGACACAGAATCTACATTGACATGACGGAACAAGTTGGCCGGTAACAACATGTAAACTAAGACCCATCTCATTCTGTCATGTTAATTACTGATAACCTCAAGACTTAACAAAATGCTGCCTGGTGTTTTGACTTTAAAGGGATCAAAGTACTTCAACAATTAAATACTGACATTGTCATTATTGGATCTGTGCTTTGACAAAACGCACTACAATGTCACTGACATTACACTGCCATCTTTAAATTCTTATTTCCACAGTTAACACTTCAATATAAAAAAGTAACAATTTCACCATCAGCAGCACTGTTTCAGATGCTTTACTGGAACACCATAGCAGCCCTTTTTTTTTTTTTACCATCGCAAAGAACAAAGTGGTCATTTTGGTTTCTAAAGCCATCTCTAGTCTTACTTTTGTAACTCTGTCAGATCTCCCAAGTTTGTATCCTTAAAAAAGAAAAAAAAGGATGGATGTGTGTACAATCCGCCTTATTTCCCCGCTGCATCCTCAAATAAAATCAGCAAAACTATATTTATAACCAATCTGGAATGATGGCAAAAGTTACAAAAATAACTACACTCAGTGGCCTCATAATCAGGTGCACCTGCTCAATGTCTAAATCAGCTACTAAATGCAAAAACTATTCTGACCAAACATCTGAATAGGGAAGAAATTTGACTGGAATGATTCTTGGTGCCGACATCCTTGAATTTCCACACTAGTCTAGCTAGTTTACAGGAAACAAAAACACACACCCACGAGTGGCAACTGTGACAGCAAAAGTGCCTTGTTAATGAGGGAGGTCAGAGGAGAATGGTTGGACTGGTTCAAGTTGACTAACAAATCCCTATGTGTCAGAGCAGAGGTATGCAGAGAAAGAGCTGCGGCGAGAGGACAGGCTCACCTACACTGCACAGCAGATGAATGATATACATGTCACCTGGCCATGCAGATGACAGGGTCAGAATTTGGTGTAAACAACATGAATCTGACATTTCAAGCTGGTGGTGAATTATTTTTAAGAATATCATTTTGGCACACTTTTGGCCATGTAATACGAACAGAGCATCATTTAAAAAAGGAATGTTTCCAGCAGCTTTTAAATCCCTGGCATGACAAATTATTCAGGTGTATCCAATAAAGTAACCACTGAGTGTAGAAAAAAGAAAAAAAAAAAAGAGTGGGTTTCTTTTATGTCATCTGCTCAAAAAGGCATGTCAGCAGGATCGGCACACTGCCATGTGTAGTTCATCTGCACAGCAAGGATGTGAGCTGGGCTTTGTCCTATAAGTCTACCTTTGGTTTCACATTGTCATGCTTACAGAAAAGTTCAAATGGCGCCAATGTCCCATCTATTGTCGAGAGTGGCTGAGTTCAATGACAGACTTAAGCAGGAGACCAAATCACATGTACAGTGCCCATCGCTGGCATTGTGGCGGAAAGTTCAACTGATTGAAGTTGCAATGGGAAGATACCAGTTTACTAATATATGCACAGACAGAACTGGAGATTATTGTAAACTCAAACTGGAAATGAAAATAAATTTAAATTAGACCACTGGGAAACAAATCATCCCTTGGAATCTTGTGTCATGTCTCGTCAATACTATGTGATGAATGCCAGGCGCCGTGTTTCTCCTGAAAAACAATACAAGACAAAAGCATAAGACATTTCTGAAAACCACCATGTGAATGAGTCACTACTTAAGCAAAACCAGACAGCCGACTGTGTGCTGATCAGCTCTGTCCAAATCTATGTTGACTCCTGTTTGACAGCCTGAGGACAACAGCCCTCAACCCTTCACCTTTAAATCCTGTAACACTTCAGTTAAGAGGATATTATTCATTAGCAAGATTGCACTCCTCTAAAGCTAAAGTAGTGTTTTGAATAGACGTTACTGTTGTAAATGTCCACTAACATGCTCATTCATACAGGTGAACCAGAATGTGGACATTAAGTTTCTCTGAATTAACCTTTGACATTATTCACCAAGTTATTGCATGTGATTATATAAAAGAAAAGTGGTTTCAAGGCGACAAGTTAATCCCTAGACTGGCCACAGATTGCTGCAGTTGAGTAAATAACTAGAACTTGCCCCAAGTTCATTGGCCACGGTTGAGGCAGCTTTACAACCATACAGGGCGGAGCAGCAAGCCTACAGTAAGTACTTTTTAAAAAAAACTGCTGATGAAATTTGTGCTGTGAAGTGTTCAGGAGAGCAGACAACATCCCTACTCTAGATTAGTTGATTTGTGCCAAACAATAAAACTGGTTTAACTCTGAAAATAAAACATTTCATCTTATGGTTTATGAGCAGTCACAGCTGATTTCTGAGCAATAAAATAAAGTTAAAAAACTGACCAGTCACTCAGATTGCTCCCAGTTCCTTGCTTTTGGCTCCGCCGTTGTCGCCACCACCAATGTCGTCATCTGCATCTGGGTCAACAGAGTGAAACTCTGCCACATACAGGCTCTTATCAATGCAACTGGGGATGGGCTTAATGTCAGTGACCAGTTGATCCTCAATGTTCTTCAGGTTGTAGCGATCTTCTGAAGTGATCAGATTGATGGCCAGACCCAGATGACCGAACCGCCCTGCAAGAGAAGAGACATAGTTTAACCATTATATACCATTAGCAGTAGTGTCATGAAGTCAAGCTGGGTATGCTGGAATCTTTTGTTGAGTACTAATGAAAAGGTTAATCTTACCTGATCTTCCAATGCGGTGCAGGTAGGTCTCTGCATTTTTGGGGAAGTCAAAGTTGATGACCACATTTACTGCCTGAATGTCAATTCCCCGAGTGAATAGGTCTAGAAGAAAATATTTACACAAGTGCAACTTATTAAAAATGTTTTTGCATTTCCACTATATTAAATACATCCTGAACTCTTTTCACTTACCTGTGCAGACCAGGTTTCTGCACAATCCATTCCTGAAGTCATGGAACACACGATTCCTGTATTCCTGCATCATCTTTGCATGAATGTAGAAGCACGAATACCCCAGTTGGGTGATTTTCTTGGCCAGAAGCTCAACTCTCTGGGTTGAGTTACAGAAGATGATAGACTGATTGATCTGAAGCTGAAATAGAAATATATAGATTGATGAAAATTGATGACTGAAAGCCTGCTGTCTCTGGTATCATATAGGCCTTACTTAAGCCAGTTTATTTTAAAAAGGCAGCCAAACTGCAGCTTTTTTTCTTATCTCATCGTCATTAAATTATATTTATAGGGTATTCAAATCATTGCCCTAATAGGAGAGTCAATCTCTTGAATTACAGGAACAAAACAGCACACTTAAAATCAAATCAAAGTACCAACAAGTTTACATAATATTTTGGAAGTAGGAGTTCGCCATATGGATTAAATCTTCAGTCACAAAAAAAAGTAATATATTACGGTATAAATATATGATAATATCGTACACTTATCAAATAAATTGTAAAACAATGAATAAAATAACCAGTCTTGAAACTTTCAACCAGAGAGGGCAGAGTAACACCGCTTTTTCAACATTGTGTTTAACCACCAGAACAGCACACTTAATGAACCCAAACTAACACCACTGGATATCAGGTCACACTCCTAAACTCCTAGTTTCAAACTGGCACACACACACACACACACACACACACACACACTTACCCTAGAAAACAGTGTGTTGAGACAGTGAACCTTTTGTCTTTCTGTCACATAGGCATAGTACTGAGTGATGCCCTTCAAGGTCAGTTCCTCCATCAGGTTGATCTCATAAGGCTTCTTCAGGTGCTTACTCTGGAAGAGACATTCAGTGTATTATGAAACAAGATTTTATTAAATTTTACCTCTTCAGTAAACATTACTGTACGAGTTCTCACCATGAATTTTTGCACACTGATGGGAAAAGTGGCAGAGTAAAGCAGAATCTGACGATCCCTTGGCATGAAGCTGATTATATCTTCTATCAGAACCACAAAGTCCTGGGAAAGCAGCTTATCTGCCTGAGTAAAGAGATATTTAAAGACAATGTGGGTAATAAAAACAATAGTAAAAGTAATTCAGAAAAGAGAGAGAGAAAAAAAAAAAAAGACCAACTTACCTCGTCCATCACAATCAATTGGGCCTTATCCATTTTTGCCACACCCTTTTTGATAAGGTCTAGTATCCTGCCTGGAGTAGCAATCACTACATGCACTATTAGGAGAGGAGACGGCACAAACAGCAAATCATGTTAAGTGCCACTGCAAAAGGGACATTGCCCAACTAAGAGCAACAGAAAGTTGTCATTCAGCAGATATTTAGTGATGTCAACATAGCTTCATGTTGGGTAAAAAAAAATAATCATCTTTTAAACTGAAATCTTCAAAAAGCAGGAATTGGTATCAATCCAATATACAAATGAGTCATAACTTCAATGACAAGATAAAGATATCCAATGGCTTCTAGGAAAGAATTATCTTCCATTATCTTGATTATTAACAGCACAAGTACCTGTCTCATCAAGACGCATGATGTCATCCCTCAAATTGGTGCCACCTGTGGTAGCCATGACCTTGACACCTCCCAGGTGCTTGCTGAGCTGAATGCTGATCTGGCTCATCTGCAGGGCCAACTCTCTTGTTGGCACCATTACTATGGCTGGAGCGAGACAGAATTGGAAGAATGGTCAAATAAATTGTTACGCATGTATAACAATAATGTATAATTTCATAATGCTACTACCATCAAAGTCCATGTTTATATAGCTTGTATATCTGTCAGACGTCTGCAACCCTTTCAAATCCATCACCATCAGTCAATGGTTGCGTTAGACTTTCTAGTTACCCGTCATTTTTGTTGCATAATCTAATATCATTTAAATTTGTTTGTTTAAATTATAGACTAGGCTAAAGCTGTAAACAAAATAAAAATGCAGTCTGCAATTCTAATCCGATACCCTTTGTAAACGGTTTGCTAGCTGTCCGTTCCATGTGTGCAATGAGGGAAAACAGTATTAAGACAAGTGAAAAAAACAAGTGAATCGGACTGAGCCACACTGACTCACTGGCTGTATTTAATGTATTTTTCTACATTCAAAGCTTCATAAAGTTTTGGGCTGAGACAGCGGCACAGAGGGCAGCAGTACTATACATATTTTGTTATAATGAATGTACCAAACAAGATTATACAAGATTATAGATAACGATCTATAATCTTGTTCGGTACATTCATTATCATCATTCATTATTTATCAGGGAAAATTATTGACAGACACAAAAACAACCGTGCGGTCACTTTTCATGTCAACACGCACAAAGCAGATGAATGATTTTTTCCTACGCTTTTGCCTCCGACAGACGATCTCTTGTGGCCGTTTAGATTTGTTCTGAAGGCTCTGCTGCCAGAGTGGACTTAGCAGACTCTCTAAACGTGGCATTTCCTGATCCTGCAAGCACTTGCTTCAATGGGGGAAAGTCACACTTTATGCGCTCCTCTGCACAATTTGCTAAATTTCCATCATTGTTAAATAAATAAATCGCGTCTGATGGAAAATATTTGTCTAACGCAACATCTGCTTAACAGGCAGAGGCGACAGAAACTCACCCTGTATGTGATCCTTCTTCAGGTCTATCCTCTCCAGGAGGGGGATGAGGTAGGCTCCACTTTTTCCTGTGCCATTCTTGGCCCGAGCCAAAATATCTCTGCCTGACAGAGCGATGGGGATGCTTTCCTCCTTTTGGAAGACAGACGGGTCAATACAATTGGTTAGGGTCCTTGGGCTACAACACCATCCTACAATATAACAGTACATACTACATTTAAGAAACCTTTTTAATAAATAGGTATGCCATATCAACTTTACGGTTAACATTATGCTATATTATGACCACACAAAAATAGATCTTTCAATTTTATTCCGTTCAGAGGCAACATGCTTAGCAACCACATTTCTGTCATTGGCATGCACAAACAAGAACACAAGGTTGCATGATCAAATGTCAGAGAGGAGGATGTCTAATGAAGATGCCTGAAGGGAACACCTGCATCATCTTGTTTAGTGAAATCTGGAACAGTCTCAAATTTGAAAACATGGACAGAAGTACTGTTACAGGATTTAGTAACTGCAGTTCTAAAGATGTATAATTCTGATTTACAAGAAAGTACTGTGGGTTTATTTTTTATTTAAAAAAAAAAAAAGAAGGCAGCCTTGAGGTGGTCTAGATACTAATAAAAGTTCACTTCACTGTTCACTTACCTGGACAGGGGACGGTTTCTCCCATCCCATTTCAAAGATTCCCATAAGCAGTTCACGCTTTAGGCAGTAGTCTTCAAATTCATTTCCCTTAGTTGATGTCACATCCTGGGTGAACAGAGGAGAAAAAGAAGATTACTTTTCAATAGCATAAAAAGCAAACAAACTTTTTGTTAGTCCAAAACATGTCAAATTCAAACTGTGGAAATGTCCAAGTGGAGTGATAATCATGTCTGCTAATGTTACCGTACCGAAGTTCTCATCCTGGTGTCTCTTGGAGGAAGCTCCAGGCACTTCTTCCAGTCATCACCAAACCTAATTGCAAGAATGTGTATTACGTCTATACAAATAACACACACACACACGGACAAAGGAGGGCTCTAAAATATATTGAGATCCAAAAAAAGTGTGTACGAGCCACGTCCCATAAAATGCATAATGGCAAAATAAATGGGATTCAGAGATTCTCATTTTTACATTTGTCAAAACAGGTTTGTGGTTTAACTTTGTTGTGCAAGACATACAAATTCAAAGCTTTGTTCTATGGAAAGATATTAGATTTACATGTTGCAGATCTTTGTATCCAGTGTAAGCAGTCATGCTACAGAACATACGTGATTACCTGATAGATAAAAACAACATTTCTTTGAAAAACTGTAACTGGATCTTACTTGATGCCCCCACTGCTTTGAGGAATGCCAGTCCTTTTCTGGAGGGCATTGGGCTGTTGGGCAGACGCGAGGAGTCCCGCCTGTCCTCTGAGCTGCCCATTTGCTGGTTTGTTCAATCCAATCATTGGTGCCGAGTTTGCTGTCCTTGCTGTAGCCATGGGTTCAACACATTAACTGGCAATTCTCCTCAGTATGTTATCTTTGCCTCTTTTCACTGATGTTTTGCTTTAATGCACCAGTGTGTAAAAAAATAAAACCTTTTTCTTTCTGTTCTTAAAGAATGTATTTTGTACACAATCTGACGTTCAAACCTCTTGAAAAGAAGAGGTCTGCGTATGAATTCTGTCTATTTACAAGACAACTCTCCAAAAAAGGGAGAAATTAACATTCATATGAATAAATAAATCAAATATGTGACCAAAACATAAACTATTTTCTGTCAAAACGGTTTGAAGGAGTACTCTTATCCTTGCTGTAATGATGATCCAGAATTTTCTTTGAGTATCTTGGAAGTCCAAGTGCTATGTTTACACATTCAAAATGACCAGTAGTAAAATACGTTCTGCTTGGTCACGACTCGGACTCTTATGATGATTTGTTCCCTTGATATCAAAAAAATCCACAAAAAAAGTTTGTTGCCGTGGCTCAAAACTGGCACCAAAAAAAAAGTCACTCTGGCAATTTTGTTTTTTTACATGGATAGTCCACTTTAAATGTCTGTGGTTATCTTGTTCCGGTTTCCTTCAGTTCTGCAGCAGAAGTTGAGATGACAGACTGCCAAGTGCTTTGGGAAATGCCGATAAACAAAAAAAATCCAGGTTACCTGCCAGGCAATAAGCAAACAATCGTGAGAGGTTATTACAAAGTTTTAAACACCGGGACAAAAACAACAACAACAACAACAAGGCACTTAAATGACCAACCCAAACTAACGCTACCGGATTGTGCATACAGTTCAGATATGCGCGCATTAGTGGCTCTCGTTGTTAAGCTGGAACAAAAACAAGGCCACGTTTAGAAAAACCATCAAATGACAGCAACAGCAACAAACTGGTTTTGAAAGTAAAATGGTACAAAAGTATCCAAGTACGCTTGGCAAGATTACAGTGCGAAACTGGAGTCAACAGCATCGTTTTGACAGGAAAAAGAAAGTCAAACGACAGAACCAGTGCGGATGTGTTGTGATGTCACGGGCACGAGCTAACCCGATGCTAGCTAGAGCTAAACTAAAGTATTAACAGACAATAACTCGCATCAACTGACGTACCAAGTTAACGCTATATCGAAAGTTAGCTCGTTATCGTTAGCCACTTTTTAACCCCGTTGAACGAAACAAAGTAATGCCAAACCACCGGGATGTTGTCCCGCGGGCATCTACTTTCATGACACGTTAACGTCGACGGCAAAGTTAGCTCGAAGTAAATTAATTAGTAACGTTAAGTTTCGCCTGCATATGACGTTAAAACTTTATGCATAGCAACGTGGCTTTTACCGTCCAGCTAGCATGCTAACGGCAACGTTCATGTCTCACTACCGTGTGTGGGGTAAAAAACAAATTATAACTTTTAATCGAGAAACGAAGTGCGCAAAGCAAGTCGGTCAGGATTAGTTCAGTCCTCAACTAATATTTAAACGGTTTTATTTAACCAAACCAAACGGTTGAGTTAGCATGCTAGCGTTAGCTTAGCCCGATTGCGTTAACATAAGCTACACGGTAAATCAATACGCATAAGAATTGACTCTTAACCGGAGAACACATGCTACCTTCAATTTGCAACATCCACCCAAAGTCTGCCCCGCTGCGCCGTCGCGTAATGTTTCATCGGCAGTTTAATTGAGTTTGGTAAACACTCGCTCTTTCGAGAAATCCACCGAGTTTTCACTCTTTTGTCTCTTCTTTCGGAATATTGACAATTCAACATGGCCGCGCGCTCGTTTTTGGGCTGGTTGTTTGCTCCAAAGGACCTCCCACTGACCAATCACAGCGCTGCTTTCAAATTCGCAAATGTTGCTGCGGGATAAACGGACAAAATCCAGACAAAAGTGAATCTGTTGTACATATTTTATGTAAAAAACAAAACAAATATCAACAATTTTTGACAGTGATAAAACAACACACACGTGCGTACGGACACAAACACATATTAAAAGGTACTGTGGACATAGATTTTTTTTTTAAATGTCAGAAAGAAGTATATTAACTGTGCAAAGGTGTCCAAATGTATATTTGTTGCCCTTCATTTCTTGCTATCTCTCTACAGTCCTCAATCATTTTTTTACTAAGCCTATAGGCCCATGTCCATAATTTACCAACAGCCATTTATGTCCAGCCTTGATTGCATGTACAGTAGTGGCACATTTCTATTGCTTCATCGATGCATATGTAGCTTGTCGGTTGCTAGTTTAGTCCCAGTCACAACAGCAGCTGGATGAGCAGGGAAGTAGCAGGCAGCTCTTGTTCCAGGCACCTAACCCAAGGGGGAAGCATCTTTTTGTTTGGAATCCAGGAAAAGAAGGCCAGCTTCTAGGAAAGTTTAATTTCAGGTGCAGTCTTTTGCTGGTTTGTCATCCCATTAGCTGAACATTCTTCTGGAAGTCCTTGTGGGCATTGATGTCTCTTTTTTGGTTGGCTGTGTGGAGGTAGTTGCAACTTGCACTCAACAAATACTTTGAGCTAGTAAAATGGAAATACAAGCGTAGATGGAGCCTTTGGAGAATGGGAGGCACTATGATGAGGGGTGTGTGGTGTAGTCAAAGGTGAACAACCGCGACTGTGGTTGGGAGATGGGGACCCTAAAGGAGAAGCAAAGAGTACTAATTAGTAACAATGAAATACTGTGATTTCCAGTAATTATCTGTATGTATCTGCCTGTGTGTGTGAACCTGTGTTTGTTTTCATACCATTTTCCGTAAAGCTGCTCCCATGTGGTGAGACAGACACACAAATCTGGTTGGAGCCTCTCCCTCGTAACACATCTGCTATCTACAAAACAGTTACAGTTTCTTACAAACTTGCATGCACGCACTAAAAATAAAGTCACAATGATCTATAAAAATATGACTCAAACAAGAATGTAATATTGTTGGAGAAAACACTGCACCATTTGTCCTCTAGAGGGAAGGATACACACATTTACTTTCCATTCCCAACCTTTACAACCAGAGGTGAGTCAAATATATTTTGCATTTGTTCTCACATAATTGAAGTATTGGTGGGAATTTCCATCATTGAAATTACAGTGAGTGATTGGAAATTTTGAAAATCACAAGGTACTTGTTCATTCTCAATTTGGCAACCTTTTGGTGTTCAGTGTTTTCTTGACACTATCTGAATTGTCCAGAAGCAGCGACTCACAACTATAATAAATGGCCAAACAAACAATACTGTAAGAATGGAATTTTGGCATGGTCTGTGTTATTATGGATGGTTTTTTTTTTGGTCATCTTGTCGCTTACTTTGTCGCTTACTTTCTTGTTCTTAGCCACCATCACAGGGGTGTCATTGTGGTAGTTCTTGAGGCTGCTGTCAGCTCCACTCTTTAGCAATAGCCGCACCGTGTCCACCTGACCTCGGCCACAAGCACTGTGCAGGGCTGTGTTCCCACTGTATGACTGGCTGTTCACATCACAGCCTCTCTGCAAGACAAAAAACAGAAGTTGAGACAGTTGTGATTCAAGAATAAAGCCAAATGTGGTTTGTTTCACATTTACAAAGCTGAATAGAAAGTGAAACAGAAGATAGATCCATTGAGAGGGGGAGTTCGGTCAGATAGGAGAGAGAGGAATAAGAGACAATCCTTTAAACGGAGATATTAAGAAAGGAGAAAAGACCATTCTGTCCATGTACAAGACATAGAGCTAAACTTTGACTATTTTACTCCAATTCTGTGAAGTTCTTATATTTAAGCTATAAAAGTAGTACTGCTCTTAGTATGCAGCTTATGAGCTGGAAAATGAAAATATAGCTGAGTCCCAACCCTTCTCTCCCCTCCATCCTACCTGCCCACACACCCTCATTACCTCAATGAGGAAGTTGACCATATCTGCTTTATTGCTCTCCACTGCGTGCATGAGAGGACTTTGGCCACTCTTGATGTCCTGATTAGAGAGAGAAAAAAAGCATCATCGGAAAAGTCAGAGGATGCGTAGACGGTAAATGTGAAACTTCTGATGTTGTGAAACTTAGTCAGTGCTGAGTCAATGCAGCACAGGGGCTGACCATAGCATTGATGTCAGCGCCTGCATCCAGCAGCATTCTGGCCAAATCTTTCTGGCCGCGCAGCACCGTCAGATGGAGAGGGCTCAAACCTGAAAACAGTGACAAAGCAGAGTTTCAAAGTGAACATATGCAAATACACATAGACACGTACAGTGTGCACACATTGTGACTGCATATACACACTCCGGCCTGAAACAGTTTGTACGTATACTAACTCCACACACAGTATAAACTCTCAGAGACACAGGCAGTATGTGGCACATTTTCTACACAAATGCAAAGTAGCGGTTTATTAACAGATGTTACATGACAAGAACAGAATAGGAAATTGTAATTAAACATTAAAAGAATTATACAGCGCAGGATGCCAGGGCAAGTCATCTTCTGGAAGTGTTTTTACAGCCGATTGAAGCAAAATAACTAAATGCTGGTTCGTGATGCTTTGTTGGGACTGGACATCCATCCATCCATCCATTTTCAATACCGCTTATCCTCATTAGGGTCGCGGGGCGCTGGAGCCTATCCCAGCTGACATAGGGCGAAGGCAGGGGACACCCTGGACAAGCCGCCAGTCCATCGAGGGCAACAATAAATCTCTAATTCAATGCCATTAAAATGACAGTAGGTCAACTTTGTTATTCAGCTGAAGTTGCTGCCATGTTATTAGATCTGATCCCTACATACAAACTCAGTTCCACAAATAAAATATTTAGATGTGTATATTTTGGGGTCTTTCTCCTGTACCTAGAAACCCAATAAAAATGTCTCTTGTGCTTTAACATCACATACGATGAAGATGTGGCAATGGGACTAGACTACACCACACCACAGCGGAAGGACTTGTCCTCTGCTCTTCCTGCCCACACACCCAAAAATAACCAACACCATCCCTACCTGAACAAGAGTTCACCTATTTGACCATTTTACTGCTTGCTAGTGGATTGTATATGAATCATTATCAAAGTGTCTGCAATATCTAGATGTAAATGAAAACTGGGTCAGAAACACAGAGAGTATGTGAGAAAAAGGCAACGGACATTTTTTTATTGCATAAAAGTCGTAAAACAATGTACATCCAAATCAAGCACTATTCATTTGATAACGACTTTGCGTGTGTTCACATACTAAATCTTTCTTTGTCACGAACAACTTCAAACAATACAGACTAAGGTGCTTCTTCTGTAGACTACAACTTACCCTCATAGTTTCTGATCTCCAAGCACATGGAGGATTGGGAGTGAGAAAGCACAAACGACAGACAGTCACGCTGGTCATATTCGCAGCAGAGATGGAGCGCTGTTTGGCCGTTACGGTCCAAGGCAGCAGGGTCGGCCCCGTCTCTCAACAAAGCCTCCACCATGTTTGCCTGCTGGGTGATCACTGCCAGATGAAGGGGAGTCTGAAGGGGAGGATGAGAGCAAAAGTGACAGTTTAGACACACTAAGCCTGTGTATTCCGGTCCATAACCGCAAAAGGCAGTATATAGTTTTTCTCAAAATAGTTTCACCCTACAGCACAAACAAGACAGCATTCAGAGAGTGTGACCCCCCCTATTAATGTTGAACAATGCTTCAACTCTCTATCCTTAAAGATCTCTTGCCCTTTATTGATGCCATTATTTCGAAGTAGCTAATGGCAATGTTCTTCACGAAAATGCTCATCTAATAGTGGAAATCACAGATCCTGATTGATTTCCAGGAGGCAGTTATCTTAGCTAAGTAGAAAGACGGAAAACAGGGCACACAGCGAGTCTGGCTTTGTCTGAGGACAACCAAATCTGCCGACCAGCCCCTTGAATTAACATGTTATATCTTGCCGGATTATTCCTGGGCTCTGTGGCGTTAGGCATGATTGTGTTACCTCTAGACAGAGGCAAACTAGCTGTTTCCAATCGTTATGCTAAACTAAACCAGCAGCTGGCTGTAACTATATATTTATGATTCAATTCAATTAAATTCAGTTTATTTTGTATAGTCCAAAATCACAAATTACAAATTCGCGTCAGAGAGCTTTACAATCTGTACAATAGGACATCCCTGTCCCAGGACCTCACCAGGATTCAGATATGAGAGTGTTATGATCTCCTCTAACTGTCAGCAAGAAAGCCAAGTTGTTGAGATATTATGGTGCCAGGCAGAGAGACAAATTAAGATATTTAAAATTATAATATCCAGGGTGAAAGTAATGAATAACAGACTGACATGGTATGCATTTAAAAAATCTTCTCAATTATCACCATATTGTTGCAAGTGAGATTGGAGGAGTGACATTATTTCTAGTAAAGGCCTTTTTCATCTCTAACCTGTTGTACAGGTTGAAGGTCAAAGACACAATAGGAACTATGCCTGTAAGAACAGGCCAACGCCTTATAAATGAACACGGTCTGTCTGGTACAATTATCGTGACTACGCGGTATCAGGCGATCATGATGTGCTCTGTGCCGATTCCCACATATACACAAACATACCTAACGTGTACAAGAAACATACACAATGTCAATATTCATAGTTGTCAGCAATCAAATCAAAGTCCAAAAAATAGCTGACTGGGAAAAAAGACCGTTGCACCATTAATCACTGAGCAAACAACAACAACAACAACAACAACAACAACAGCAGGAGACTGTGTGTTGAATTCTAAATTAGGAATAACCTGTTCTGAGAGAGAAGCAGCCTGCAAGTAAAGGGGGGAAAAAGGCATGCAGTTTGTTTGCCTGGATGAATCTAGTCCACTTGAGCAATCTAGGATGTTCCTTTGGGTGAGATCAGCATGTATCATCCTGTTGATAATTATATCAACTCTGGCCAGGGAGGGCACTGACAACCTTCTATTTAAATTAAGCAATGCAATAGTTCAGTGATAAAAGGAAGTCTTTTAAGATGGACTTTTTAGTTGCTATTGAGGTTACACAATAAACGCAACAATCAGGAACAGATTGTTGCTCCAAGTTTCTCTCTTGCTGTACTGTTACTATACATGTGTGTGTGGTGTGTGTGTGTGTGTGTGTGTGTGCGTGTGCGTGTGTGCATGCGTGTGTGTGTGTGCGCACGCTGTGGGTTTGTTCCAGTAAAGACTATTTAGAAACGTAGTCGAGCAGTGGGAGAGTATCTTTGTGGAATTCCTTCAATGTGTCAATGCCAGTGTTCCTCCCCTCAGCTCCTGTTTCCCTGAATCCTGTGACTCA